>NW_004457547.1:0-3373 GCF_000313135.1 Acanthamoeba castellanii str. Neff
TGACGACGACGACGACGACGAAGACAGCGAAGAGGAGGCCGAGGCGGTGGACGGAGAAGAAGAAAAAGAGCAGGCCACGACCGGACACAACGCAGAGGACAAAGGAAAAGACAAAATGGATGAGGATCACGAGGGCGAAGAGGACCCGAGGCCGTCATCTTCGGGCGAAGAAGTGGTCATGACGGAGTTCATCCCGCGGCCACTCTTCGTGACGCGAACCCACCACGGCGTGCCAACAACCGCCTCTCTGCCATCTCTGGCCTGCGTGTCGCTGCGCATGGTGGACCGCGGCGTGCCGCACTACAACGCTCTCGTCTGCCTCCCCACCGAGCATGACCTCGCTCTCTACCAGGCTCGTTGTCTGCACCGCCGCGGTAGTCATCGCTTCGCGCGCAAGGCCACCGTCCGACCGGCGCGACAGGAACCTGGCGACCCTGACGACGAGGAAGAGGCGCTTGACAACGACGACGAGAAGGGTCCTCTGGCTTCGCTCCACCAACATGTACGCAAGCATTCACTTCGCATTTCCTCCTCCTCCTCCTTCTTTGCTGCAAAGTTGTCCTTGGCGCCAGTCTGACGGTCGGGTCGTGTGGTGCACGTGTTGTGTCTCAACTCAACAGGGCGAGAGGGAGGTGATTGGCTTCGTAACGGCGGGCGACTACTCCTACATTCGCGGCAGCGGTTCGGCGTTGGGTTTTTGCGCGTCGGCTGCGCTCTCCGCCCACTGGCCGCCAGTGTTGCTGGTGCGCAACACCTCGTCGCCCTTCTACTTCCCGGCCACGTACTCTCTCTTGTCTTCCACCTCCACCTCCTCCTAGGGGAGGCGCACCCGCCCAGTACTGCGCGACAAATCTGTCCCTCCGCGCTCATTTCCAACAGACAACATTGTAGGGAAGAACAGAATTATTTGACAGCGTGCACAATCGTTTTTGGCCGAGGACAGACGGCCGTTGGATCGCCAGGCCACCAGCAGTTTACCGTTACTTGGTTCCACGCCATAAGGCGTTGCACGAGATCGAACCCACCCCCACATCACCAATTGCGTTGCGGTCTCTCCTAACAACGAACTCCGGAGAACCAATAGGCCCTGAGTGAAATTTTATCAGGCACGTGTTGTAGCGTGTTGGTTGCGGCAATAGGATGATCGTGCTTTCGCTGGACTCGCCGCGAGGCACCCGTGCCGCCAGCGCAGCTGAACCCGGCGGCCAAATCGGGCGCGAGGGCACAGTGCTACACCCCATCAGTTCGTTCTTTCTCCCTTCGACGCACTCCCGGCCACACCGCAAGCGCAATGCTACCCCTCCGGTCTTCATACGGACTGGCGATTGTCCTCTTCCTCTGCGTATGCCTGGCTCAAGGTACGGCAGGTACACGCTTCAAGAAAGCTCTTCTTCAACTCTCTTTACCGCCCTCTCGGGCCTCACTCCCTACCCCCTCCTTTCACTTTCTCCTCTGCTGCTTGGCAGGCTCGGGCATGATTGTGCTCCAGGGCGCTGGGAGCGGCAACTCCGGGGCCATCGTTAATATATGGGCACAGGGCTACCGCTTCATCCGTGACGACGTGCGGTACGTACCGGGGGGCTAGCAATGGTTAGACCCCTCTTCGCGGCCCGGCTCAAGAAACTCATCCCTTCATGCCGCCGTCCCTTCCTCCAGAGTGAGGTACAGCGAAGCCGGCGTGGTGGACTCTACGACGCAATACAGCGAGGGCCTGTTGGTGCGTCTCTCCCTTGCCGGCTCGAGAACCGCGCGCGGCAGCAATTAAAATATTTGTTGGCTGCAGTTTTCTTTTGTCGGCGCCCAAACCAACGGTCGCCGTTGCAAGAAAAGACTAATCAGGTCGACCTGGTGGGCCCCAATCTACAGGACTATCTGGTAACGGACAGAGGCATCACGCGCAATTTGACCACCGACTACAGCAACCTGATCCAGTTCCCGCTGGCTGGTCAAGCCATGGCCATCGGCTACAACCTGCCGGAGCTCAACGCCACCACCGACGGGGGCACGTTGGTACCTCTACCCCTCCCGGCCTCATAACAGCGAGATTGTTGTTGCGGCTACAACAACATGACGCTATTTTTTCATTCGTCCAATGTTGTTGGCTAACTCCGTAATTGGCTGCTCCATTTTCGCCGCACACCCTCACCCGCCGCCGGCGCCAGGTGCTGAACACGACCGTGCTTGCCGACATCTGGGGCGGAGACATCACGACGTGGAACCACACGGCGATCAAGGAGCTCAACCCCGGCATTGCCGACAAGCTGCCGTCGGCCACCATCTTCCTGGGCTATCACGAGAACGCCAACGTGCTCTCGTTCACAGAGGTCTTCAAGGCCGCCCTCGAGAGCTTCAGCCCGGCGTTCAAAGCCAAGTTCGCCGCCGCCAATCGCACCTTTGACAATTTGCCTCCGAAGCTCAGCGGCCATGCCGAGCGAGCCGGCGGCTCCGGAGTGCGTATCGGATGGTTGCAGGTGCGTCCCTCCCCCCCCGGATTTAGATCGATGCACCGTGAAGGGCATGCGCTAACGGACACACAGAACAAACCGTACGCGTTGACGTGGTTCAACTACATCGAGGTTGCCAACGTGTCCGTGACGCTGGCACGAATGATCAACCGAGCCGGAGATCTGGTGGAGCCCACGGTGGCGTCCATCCAATCGGCGATGACTGACTTTCAGTCGGACTACGACGCGGGCCGTTTCACCGTGGACATCTTTAACGGCGGCGGAGGGCGCTCCTGGCCCATGTCCTATCTGACCTTCTTCGCCCTGGAGAAGAATGCGAGCCTCGGCGACTGTACCGACGTGCAGGAGATTCTTAACTTCGTGGCTTGGATTCACACGAACAAGGAGTACGTACTCCCCATCCACACTGCCGGCACTTGGGTGGCGCTTGTTCTTGGCCAAGCTACGCAATGAAATCCATGGCTGACCTCTTCTGGACTCCACCACCACCACAACAGAGCGTCGGCAGTGGCCGAAGAAGCGCTCGTGGCGCCGCTGGACATCAGCTTGCGCAAGAAGCTCATCTCGGTCCTCCACGACTCGCTGTGCAACGGGCAGGAGTCGTTCACGCGATCGATTCTGGTGGGCACGGGCGCGCAGATCGGTCTGATGGACACCTGGGCGGCCTACTGGTCCTTCGGCTCGGCAACAGCCAGCTACTACCCATTCACCTCGTCGACGGCCAGGGAGCAGATGGCCGCCCAAAACGTCGACTTTGGCATGCTGAACGAGGGACTGAACGACGGGCAGGACCTCAGCAAACGGCTCGATGCCGACATCGCCCTCATGCCCTTTGCTGCTCAGCCGATCGTACCCGGTACGCTGCGCTGACCAGTCGCACACAACAGCTCATGGTCACTCTATGCCGG
>NW_004457547.1:3404-4330 GCF_000313135.1 Acanthamoeba castellanii str. Neff
CAGCGTACAACATCGCGGGGTTGAAAGACAAGGAGCTAGTGCTCGACGCACAGACCATCGGAAAGATCTATCTCGGGTACACACCACCAGTGATAGGCGATTTATGTGCCTCAGGGCTATTCTTTCGTTATCGGTCGCAGTCAGGTTAACATCACCCCCGCAACCACCAGGGAGATCACCACGTGGAACGACTCTCGCATCCAGGCCCTGAACTCCCCGGAGGTGGCGGCTCTTCTGCCCGGGACGCCCATCAAGATCGTGGTCGAAGGATACTCGTCCGGTTACCAAACCACGTTCACCTACTGGCTCAATGCCACCGTGTCCGGGTGGCAGGTGCGTGTCCCCCAATGGTTGTTATTGTTATTGTTCTTTATTATTATGGGGGCTAACGTGGCTTCGCGCTTCAGGTGGGCGTGGGGGAGGGTGTAACGTTCCCCATTGCATCGATGTTCCCCGACAGGGTATATGCGGCGCAGGATAGCGATGACATGATTTCCCTCCTTACCTCGACAGATAGCTCGTTCTCCTTCGGGTCCCTCTACGACGTGCGCCAGGTACAGTTCTGCAGTTCATGGAGGTGTTGGAGAAGGTGGCGTCGAGGCTGACTTGATGCTGTTTTGAAGGCACCGACGCTCGGCGTGGCTTCGCTTGTCAACCGAGCCAACAACGTGGTAACTCCTTCGCTTGAGGCGGTAACGAGCGCTATCCACGACTTTGTCGCAACCAACACTGCCGTCAGCTATCACTCGCTGATCAATGGTATTGCCTATATCTTGCAAGTTCCCGACGCTTCGTCTTCTTACCTCAAGGGATGATACTTGGTGTGTTTGCAGGAGGAGGCAGCCAGACTTGGCCGCTGGCCACCTTTTCGTCGATCATCTACCGAACGACGACCATGACGGATTGCAGCGACGCCGAGGCGTTGG
>NW_004457547.1:5259-5778 GCF_000313135.1 Acanthamoeba castellanii str. Neff
GCTTTCTTCGTTCTTCGTTCTTCGTTCTTCTTTTTCCTTGTCTCTTCTCGCCTGCGAAGAGTGAGAGATAGACTAACCCAGCAACAACGCGTCAACGACCGTAACACAAACAGTTGCTTCACAACGAGCTGATCCCGGAACTGCCGTTCGCCCTCAAGGCCAAGATGGCCTACCAGGCCTCCAAGGGCATGCACTTCCTCCACTCCTCGGGCATCGTGCACCGCGACTTGAAGTCGCTCAATCTGCTGCTCGACGCCAAGTGGAACGTCAAGGTGTCGGACTTCGGTCTGACCAAGTTCAAGGAGGACATCGGCCACCACAAGGGCGGCGCCCGCGACATCGGCGGCGGCAGCGTGCACTGGACCGCGCCCGAAGTCCCTCAACGAGACGGTCGATGTCGACTTCATCTTGGCCGACGTCTACAGCTTCGGCATCATCCTGTGGGAGCTACTGACTCGCCTGCAGCCCTACTTGGGCCTGAGGTACCGAATCGTGGACCACCTGACCGCTTCTTCATTG
>NW_004457547.1:9949-10499 GCF_000313135.1 Acanthamoeba castellanii str. Neff
GGGTCGAGGAGGTCCCGGTGGTGGATCAGGCGGGCTCTCCTTATCTGGAGGAGGCGGAGGCCCAGGGGGCGGCGGCGGCGGCGGCGGTGGCCTACCGCAGAAGAGGAAGATTTTCGAGATCAGGCCGTACATGAAGATGATCGATAGCGTGTTCATCGTGTTGGAGAAGGGCACCACCCACACGACGAACCAGGGCACGGTGGTGAACTGGCTGGTGGCGGATGAGACGGCATCCATCTACTTCTCGGTGTGGGGCGACAACACGGGCTGCGAGACCCTCAAGGAGAACGACATCATCCAGCTGCGGGCCGGCTATGCGACCCTGTTCCAGGGCAAGAACCTCATCCTCTACGCCGGTCGCTACGGTTCCATCCAACGGATCGGCGAGTTCACCATGCTCTTCACCGAGACGCCCAACATGAGCGAGATACAGTGGGAGTTCGACCCGCAGCACCCCGGCAAGACCGACAAGCTCATACCCGTCTGGCCCACCCCGGGCGCTGCCGCCACCTCCTCCCCCGTCCCACCATCCTCCTCCTCTTCCTCCTCT
>NW_004457545.1:0-4077 GCF_000313135.1 Acanthamoeba castellanii str. Neff
CCGCAGGTAGGATCACTTGGTGGTGTTCTTGCTGATGTCATTCCATTGATGAAGCTTGAGCCGCTCACCTACCCCTGAGGGTGTGGGGTGGACAGGTGTGGCACATAAGTGTCTGGAGCAGAGTGAAGACTTCGCGGTTGTGGGCTTCTACCCACGAGGCCAAAAGGTGGACATGCAATACGGCAAGCCCGGTGAGCGGCCGGCTTCCGACGAACGCATTCGTGCTCTGCCCCTGCCAGACGAGGACCCTCTTTTCGGTGCCAGTGGACCTTTGCTCACGTGCTGGCATCCCTTGAGCTGAACCTACAAAAGAAGCAAAGGAACAGTACAAATGACAAAACAAGTCTCCATCTGGTGGCTGTGGAGAGTGTGTGGCTGTTGGATACGGCCATACTGCGCAGAAAGCACCGCTTCCCATCCGAACAGCGAAGTTAAGCTGCGCCAGGCGGTGTTAGTACTGGGGTGGGCGACCACCCGGGAATCCACCGTGCCGTATCCTTTTGGCCTCTTGCTTGCTTGCTTGCTTCCGGCTTGCTTGCTTGCTTGCTTGCTTGCTTGCTTGCTTGCTTGCTTGCTTGCTTGCTTGCACCATCATTTTTTACCCTTCATGTGACCTCTCGCTCTCCCTTTGGCCTTGTGCATTCAGGTAGAATCCCCCTTGTATTGTTTGGACACACATTCCTCAGGTGACATTCCTCTGTTTACAAAGTACAAATACTGGTGCATTTTGAGTTCTTTCTGTTTCTCAGTTCAAAGAAATTATCCAAAGAATAAGTGAGTACTGGAACATAAAAGAGCATCCCAAGATATTGGCCACTAGCAAAGTGTCATTTGGCCAAAGTGCAGATATGGGAGTTGTTGTATTAGAGGTAGTGCACAGGAGTTAAAAGAGAACCAAATATTGATGCTTGGGGAAAGGGGATCAATAGGGAGTTGGCTTTTGCTTTGTGGGGGATTAGATGTGGCACAGCTCAGTGCTCTGGTGCACTTTGGCCAGGAAGCCCTCCTTGTTCTATTTCTTGATGCTCATGTCAATGCTGATGGCCAGCTTGGACTTGTCCTTGGTGGCCATGGGCTTGAGCTCCACACTGCCTCACCTCATTGAGCAGCTGCACCTTGTTGAGGCCTTTGGTGCCAATTGACCCCTTTGAGATTGGCCTGGGCAAACAACAGCTCCAGCCAGGTCTTGTCCTTGGTCTCAACATGGTCCTTAACACCTGCCATGGTGAGCATCATGCAGTTTGTTCTTTGTGCCCATGTTGATGTAACCAAGTGTTCATGAAAAAGGGTCAGTGACCCTTTTTGCTTAGCACAAAAATCAAGGTTACAGCCCTGACAATCTGTACATGCTGCCAGTGAAAAAGAGCCACAACCCTTTTTTGTGAACACTTGGTTATGTGATTGTTAGAGAGTGATGATGAAGTTGTGTTGGTGGCTGATGTTGTCTGGTTAATGATGAATGCCCCCACTCCAGTCCCTTTATGACCACTGCACAGCTGTTCAAGCAGGGAGCCTTTCCCACAAAGGAACCTGGGAATATCTTGCCCTCTCCAAGTGGTGCTGGGCCAGCTCATTCTTGGCCCACACACAACCAGCCTAGATAGTGATGGCTCAGCAGAATTTCACGCCAATTAGCCCTTTGGCACAGCTTTGTGTTCTTTTTGGGCATCGGACTGGCAAGGGATCGGATGGGATGGGCGATGAGTGTGGAGGTTGATGGATACGGCCATACTGCGCAGAAAGCACCGCTTCCATCTGAATAGTGAAGTTAAGCTGCGCCAGGCGGTGTTAGTACTGGGGTGGGCGACCACCCGGGAATCCACCGTGCCGTATCCTTTTTGCTCTTCCTCTACAATCATCATCAGGTCCTGATTTGGATCCATCTCTCTCTACTTCGATGTTCTTCATCTCTTGTTTCCTTTTGCTCACTTTTTGATCCAAATTGAGTCCATCGTCTTTCGGCTTTGCCGCTTGGGTGTTTACTACATAACCGTGCGCGGGTCGGGCAGGTGGGCTTACTGAGCGACGGGGTAGGGGGAGCCGGGCCTCTTGAAGGTGTAGAGTCGGTAGGTCTCCCACCGCTGCCCCGTGAACTGGCCCACCTCCAAAATGCGCTCCGGTACGGGCACCACGTGACACTCCCACCCATCTTCCTCCATCTTCCGCAGGAACGTAGACACTCCCTACATTGAATGCGCGACGCACAGTTAAGCCGAGCAAGGCACCGGATGCCATGGTTGACGATGACGATGACACGACGAGGCGTTGTGGGGGGAGCGTACGGTTCGGTCGTCGGACAAGACGTGGTAGAAGACGCCGTCGGGCTTGAGGTACTTCTTCACCACACGGATGAGCGGATCCACGTTCTTCTCCATGTAGGTGAGCTCCGACCCGAGCATGATGTCGGCCAACTCCAGCTCGGGCTGTGGAGGCCAGACGACAAGCCACGCGTCAGTGCGAGGGGGTGAGTGTTGGGTGCCAACGTGCAACAGTACCTGGTCAAAGCCGGGCTGATCGATTTCGTGCCAGTTGAGGTAGGCCGCGGTGGTGCACTTGGAGATGTCCTTGGTGGCGTTCAATCGACCGCCGTCCATTTCCACGTTGCTGTTGATCTCGATGTTGTACTTGAGGTTGTCAACCAACTGCATGGAGAGGGGGGTGGGCATTATATGTCAGACTCAGAGCCTATAATGACAACAAGCATAGCGTGGCGGATGTGTGAAAGGACTGTACCTCGGTAAGGTGATCGGTAAGCACTACGTTGGCCGCAAAGTAGGCAGCAGTCAGACCAGGCAACCCCACGCCACTGCCCAGTTCTAACAACGAGAAAGAGAGGAAGCAGCCACACGGTCAGATCAGATCATCGCCAGGCGCGAGTCTAGAGTTTGTTCCAAGTGGAGTGTCGGGCATGCGCGCGTACCGATCACCTGCTTGCCAGCAAAGACGTTCTCATTCTCGAGTATCCACCTGGTGTTTGATGGACCAAGCACATTTTGTCACACTGGCGGAGGAGCGGCGGCGGAATTAGGGCGGTACCTGGCTTGGATGATCGCGGCGTCCCACACAGCACAGCCCACGCCTGGCGTGAAAGGTCGGTCAAGGTCAGCCCACGCACTGGCAAACAAAGAGGAGGGTGCAGAGGCGTACCAGCGTCGACGATGGAGAGCTCGCGCAGGTAGGTACGTAGTGGTCAAGGAACAGCGATTGATTGAAGAGTTTATCAAATAGTAACCTAATAAATAATAAACCTTGGGGAGGGTTCCGCCCGGGCAAAGCCCGCAAGGTTAAACTAATAAATAATAATTACGGAGATTAGATAGATAATTAAATGAAGGAATGGAGGATATATTTCAAGCTCGGACCAGGCCTTTCGCTTCTTGTCGAGCTTGCCAAAGCCTACGGTGCGCCTCTTGCTCTTCTTGCGCCCGAAGATGGCCTCCCAATGGCCGAAATTAGGATCGTCGGTCGGCAAATGCGCTGTCAAAAACCCAACATCAAGTAAGATTCAGGTCCTTAATTCGTGCAATTGATGAGGTGATGCCGCACCCCTGCTCTGCATCTTCTGGTCACAATTTCCGGACGGCGAATTTCGCGATGTTCGAGCTTGCTGAGAAAAGCCAAGAGAAAAGAAATTTTCAGTCGCAAGAATCTGTGGCGCGTGAAAACCGGCCGCAATTTGCCGAATGAGGTGGCAACACCGTTGAAGTGTCGACGACTTGCCAGTTTGTGTCAGCAAAAGCTCACCAATGAGAGGCCAACGTTTAAATTGCCCATTACGACAAGTGACGGCATATGCGGAGGAAGTGGCCAATGGGCGAGTCGATTTGCGGACCCTCGTCGGTGATTGGTGTATCCGGGCCGATGCAATCTGGTAGCCGGTTTCAAGTCGGTTTATGGAAAATCATTTGAATATTGCAAGCGGGCTTTTGGTAAAGGCCACGTGGTCTGACGGAATGGTTGCTCCACAACGCTTCCTCGCTGCCTGGCGCCAGGGCCGGTGGCTGGGTAGACCGGCCCGCATCGCTGGCAACCGCAACTCCACCCCGCTTTCCCCCGTAGCGGCAGCCGATCGCAACC
>NW_004457545.1:4098-27934 GCF_000313135.1 Acanthamoeba castellanii str. Neff
TTCCTTAATGCGTGCAATTGATGAGGAGATGCTGCACCCCTGCTCTGCATCTCGTCACAATTTTCGGACGGCGAAATTCGCTACCGGTCTTGCTGAGAAAAGCCAAGAGAAAAGAAATTTTCAGTGCGCAAGAACCTCAAGCGCTTCGCGATGACGTGGAAACCTGTCGCCGCAATTTGCCGAATGAGGTGGCGACACCGTTGAAGTGTCGACGACTTGCCAGTTTGTGTCAGCAAAAAGCTCACCAATGAGAGGCCAAAGTTTAAATTGCCCATTACGGCAGGTGACAAAAAACACGGAGTAAGTGGCCAATGGGCGAGTCGACTTGCAAGCCCTCGTCGGTGATTGGTGTATCCGGGCCGATGCGATTTACGTGCAATCTGGTAGCCGGTTTCAAGTCGGTTTATGGAAAATCATTTGAATATTGCAAGCGGGCTTTTGGTAAAGCCCACGTGGTCTGACGGAATGGTTGCTCTACAACGATTCCTCGCTGCCTGGCGCCAGGGCCGGTGGCTGGGTAGACCGGCCCTCATCGCTGGCAACCGCAACTCCACCCGCTTTCCCCCGTAGCGGCAGTCGATCGCAACCCCAGCACACGCCCGGAAGAAGGCAAGGGAAAACCAAGGCCTTTCTTCTTCTCTTCGAGTGCCCTGACTACCACCTGTCTCGGTAAGTACCCCGACCATCACCCTATTTTCAAACCAGCTAGGTCACCGCAACCAACCAACCTCACACCACCCGCATCAGGTTGTGCTGAACAAACACCACCGATAAGAACACACACCTGCTCCGAGCAGGAGAGTGCGTCTTTCTTTGTCGAGCCACCCCACCCACTCAAGTGCCACCATCCGTCGGCCGGCCGGGAGCTCTTTCTCTTTTCTTTTCCCCTCTTCTTCGCTCCGTCTCGCCACCTCCATGCTGATGAGCCAGAGCATGAGCAACAGCACGCCCCTCCATTTCGTCCACTACCAAGACTACAGCGGCGACCAGCATACCGACCACAACCATCACCTCCACCACCAGCAGCCGGCGGCCCACCGCGCGAACATGACGAACAGCTCCATGTCCTCCTCACCCTCTTCATCTTCGGCCTCGACCACGCCCCAGCAGCCGGCATCGTCCTCGTCTTCGCCGTTCGGCTCCGGCAGCAGCGGCAAGCGGCACAAGAAGCACGACCCCGTCGACTCGTCGCCACCAGAACGCAAGAAGTGAGTACTACCCACCCACCCCACCATCCACCCCCCTCTTTTGATCACCTTGATGCATCTCTCGTGCGTCGCCTCATGTCATCGTCCTGTCTCCTCTTGTCTCTTCTTGTCTTGGCCCCGAGTGGTCGGCCTGCCCGACACCCCTTTGATTTTAAACATCTTTTATTTGTTATTTTAATTTTAACTCCTGGGTACCGCCGCAAACCGCGCTACCGCGTTCATCTTTCTTCGTCTTGGCCGGCAACCATTTAAATAATCAATAATATTTATCAATTTTATATTATAGTATATATAATAATGACTTTATTTCCTCTACTACGTGTGTTGTGTGCAGGCCGTTTGAGAGGAAGGGCCAGGAGAAGCTGCTGCACAACGCGGCCGAGCGGCGACGAAAGCAGAAGTTCAACGGCAAGCTGACGGAGCTCAACGACCTCCTGCCGCCCAGCGGCAAGCAGTCGAAGCCCTCCAAGATCCGCATCCTCGAGCGCGCGGTCGACTACACGCGCCAGCTCCACGCCCAGCTCGCCGCGCTCGAGGAGAAGAACCGCGTGCTCCAGCTCCAGCTCGAGTCCTTCCAGCCGCTACCGCCATCGTCATCAGCTTCATCAGCGTCTTCTTCGTCATCATCGCAACAACACACGCGCAAGGCGCTCGGGAGCCCAACCGCGACGTCGACTTCGACAACGGCCTCGTCGGCGCACCACCTCGGCATGCCGATGGACCAGCAGCACCTGCAGCCGCACGCAGCCTACGAGATGCACCACCACCATCAGATGCAGCACGACCTTCCGCACCACCTTCAGCAGCAACCACAGCAGCAGCAGCAGCACATGCAGCACCACCATCAACAGCAGCAGCACATGCTCCATCAGAGCGGCAGGGACGCCGACGCCATGCTGAGCCTCGCACGCGCCAGCGCGGCCATGCACCACTCTCAGCCCCACCACCACCAGCAGCAGCAGGCCTACCACCAACAGCAACACATGCAGCACTACCAGCAGCCACACTACGGGCAGTACGCCGACCCGCACCAGCACGCGCACACGATGATGCAGTCAGCCGTGGTGGATTCGCCACCGTCGTCGGCCAACTCTCCGCTATCGACGATGCAGCACCACCAGCAGCACCAGCACCCGCACCCGCACCACCGAAGCGGCTACACCATGGCCGCCGCGGCCTCCAGCCCTCCTCCCACCTCGTCGGCCCTGCAGATGCAGATGTCCGCCCATCTTCCACCCTCGGAACCGCACACGCCTCAACGTACGCACCCCAGCACACACACACACACACACACAACACACACTCACACTCTCGATGGTACTGATTCTCACCTTTTGGTTCTCTTCTCCATCCTGCATAGTGCCCATATTGCCTCCGTTGAGGTCCCTTCAGGCGCTCTCGCTGCCATCGCCCAGTAGTCTGGGCGCGAGCTCGTCCCCGCTCCTTTCTGGCTCTTCGGCGGGCGGCACTAGTAGCGGGGCACGCGCCACCTACCAACAATCGGCCTACTCGCCACCTTCGTCGCCATCGCTCTCCGCTCAGCCGCAGTCCGGCGGTGGCATGCAGCACGCCGGTGGCCACCGCCGGCAGCAGACGAGCATCAGCTACGCTGAGCCAGGACACCACTACCCCAGCCCCCAGGCGTGGAACAACCGCCAGTGAGAGCAGAACGGCGCCGCTGCTTTGTGAATAGCGGTTGGTCCCACCAACCACAATATTATTTATTTATTTAAATATTCAAATAACGTACAGCACCGATATTCTCCAAAACCGCACACCCGGATACCACGTCGCTCCGCAACGAGCGCGTTTTCAACGCTCGTATATCTAAAGCGACGTTACCTAGGTATTTAACCAGGCAACGATCGGTTGCAGTTGATCCAAAAGTGTACGTGTTATGTAACATCAGATTTAATTTGTTATGCAACGATCTCACGGCCCAGGCAGCTAGTTTGCGTCCCGGTGGCCGCGGGGCGAAGACCTCGCCGAGCTAGGGCTCGTGCTCGCCGATGAGGACGACCCGCCGGCAGTGCCCGACCTGCTCGACGAGGCGCTGGCCAGGAGGCCCGCATGGTGGTGGTGCAGCTGGTGATGGCCGCGCGGGCTCGGCACCTCCTCCTCGGAGGACTGATGCCGCTTGGTGTAGACTGCGGACGAGCTGTTCCGTTTCCAATCTCTAGACGGCTGCTGAAGCTGGTCGTGGATGCTTCGCCCGGTGCTCTCGCCCAGAATCGATGGCTTGGGGGTGCGACGGCTGGATGTTGAGGACGAAGAAGAAGAAGAGGGTGAAGTGGAATAGCTGGATGAAGAAGAGGCCCTGGGAGAGGAGGGCGAGGTGACGGCGATCGCGGGAGCCGGCGACCGGAGCAAAGAGGGAACTGGTGCGATGGAGGAATAGGTGGGCAGGTTCGGGGAGGACACCGAGTGCTGCGAGTCGAGAGCGTGCCTGGAATCAGACGACTTGACGCGGCGGCGACGGAGCTTGGAAGCGCTCTCGCGCTTTTCGCTACGGTCCTTGGCAATGCGCTCGACCTCGCGCTCGAAGGCTTCGATGCGTCGCTTGTCCTCCTCGCGCGTCCGTACCTCGCGGTCCTCTTGCACTCGGCGCATAACATGCCGCATGGTGTGCACCACGACGTCCAGCAGTTTGTTGTAGACGAGGAAGATGACCACCATCATCAACACGAACGGCACGAATCTGTGTCACAGATGATTTCATGAAATCATAAAACCGCATTCCCACCTTAGCCAGTTGAAACGAACATAACGAGCAGTTGGCCGAACGTACCCGCTCTCAAGGTACGGCCAAACCGGAAGAACGGCCGCGACGAAGAAGGTGACCAGGGTCGCCACCACGGCTGCGTGAACGGCCAGGTGATCTGGTTGATTTCGGCCGAAACATTTGCTCAGTGGACTGTCAATAAATGTGTGCGTTGGTGGCACAGTTGGCGCACCTGTTACCAGCGAGACCCTGAGGTTGACCCAGATCATGATCACGACGAAGCAGCAGAACTCGGCCATCACCAGCTTATCGCCAAAGATGAAGTAGGGCGGCAGGACTTGTGCGACAACGCCTAATCACGCACAGTAGAGAGGTCATTCCGGTGACGAGCGAAACTAGACTTGACTCGGCCAACACGGTACCATCTTCCACGCCAGGCGAGGGGCGCCACCACCACATTGTGATGGTGAGGCATAGGAGCGAGTCGAGAGCGGCCTTCGTCCACCACAGAAAGCTCCTAGAAATGGAAAGAGCCTGCAGCTTGAATCCCGGCTTGTTGAGCCACCTCGCAGGATTGTCTGATGGTATTCAATGTGAGTGACCGTGTCCTTTTTCGATACACGTAGTGCGGGGAAGTGTACCAAGGGCTTCGGGCACGCTCCGATAGGAGTGGTGGAAGATGCCGTAGACAGCCGTCGCCCAGCCGTAGAAGAAGTTGTACGCCAGGAGCATGCGCCCCGTGAAGAGAGACATCGCCGAGAAGCCCGCGTAGAAGAAGTCATAGAACAGGAGACTGGTGCGACCATGGAAGTAGATTAGCTTAGCCTCACCGCAGTATGCAAATAAGCAGCAAGAGCGAAGTGCAAACCTGAGAACGACCGTCATCTTCATGCAGGTGATGAGATGGGTCATCTTGGTGTTTCGTTCCCAGTTCTTCTTGCCGTGGTAGAAGATGAGCTTCGGAAGTTCGCCCACGCGTTTGATGGCGAGGTCGCTGCTTCCCGCCGCGTGGCTGTTCTCGCCATCCTTGATGCCGATCCCCACGTTGGCCTGCTTGATCATGTCAATGTCGTTGGCGCCGTCACCAACCGAGCAGGTGAAGAGGCCGTTCTTCATCAGGAAGTGAGTCAGCTGGGCCTTGAGCTTCGGGTGAGCCCTAGAAAGTACACCAGTTAACGCCTCATCCTCAAGTAGTTGCGAACCACACAAGCAGAGGAGTTTGAACCTGTAAGTGACAACACCCTTGCAGGTTTTGACGAGGTTGATGAAGACTCTGGACAGGGTCTTGTCTTCGAGGATGTCCATCAGCTCTTGCTTGCCCACCAGCAAACCTGACACAGAATTCGTATTAGTGCTTACTGATTGTTACTCTTAAAAGGCTGAGCAATGTACCCTTAGATTTCCTGCACTTGAGAGCAGCGTCCAGCTGCATCTCGAGGGAAGAATCGGGGTGCTGGTGTACATCGAACACCTCGGCGTCTACACACACGTGGGTGGTGAGCGAAAGCCGGACCAAGAAAAGATTGCTACGCATTGGAGCCTGCATACCTGGGCCGACCGGAAGGATACCGCAGTTTCTGCCGATGATCTCTGCGGTCATCTTGATGTCGCCCGTACACACCAGGGTGATGATGTTGCCAGACTGGACCTTCTGAATAGTTTCGAGCAGGCGAGGCTGCAGCTGATCTTCCGTGCCTGTCGCTCCGAGCGCGTACAAGTCCTTTAGGTGGTCTCTCCTGTCAACAGAACCGTAAGAATAGGCCGGACACGTGGAGAGCGAGAGGAGAGCATGTACATAAAGATCTGAATGGCGACGCCGTCCTCTTCCTGCGTTGCCCAAGCAGCAGTGAACTGCTCCTCGATGCGCGGCCAGTCGAGCTTAACAGCGGCATAGAGCAGCACACGTAGACCATCCTTGGCCAGCTCAGTGACCCGCCGCTCGGCCTCTGCTCGGTCGTCCTCACGGAGGTAGCCGTACATCTTCTCGGGGGAGCCCTTACTGTGGAAGAACACTTCGCCTGTGACCTTGTTCTTCACCATCACCTACAACGCGCACCCCAAAAGGCGTAAGAAAGAACATGTCACTGTTGCAGCACACGGTGAACCATTGTACCGTCATCATGCCTCTCTCGCTGGTGTACTTGTAGACGTAGAGGAGTTCCCAGGTGCGGCCGACGTCGTCATTGGGCTCCGTGTGCACTTCCATCTCCTCACCCTCGGCCGTAACGCTGCGCGAGACGATGAAGTAGCCCACCGAGCTGTAGAGCTTCTCCAGGATGGCAACCTCATCGGCTGATGTGCCAAAGTAGTGCGGCTTGCCGGATAGGCCCTCCTTGGCTCGCATGACGCTGTTGTTGAGGCAAATGCTCAGCAGGAGCGCCCGCAGCTGACCTGTGCGCTGAGAGGCCTCGATGGTCTTGGCGACACCCAAGTGCTTGTCGTGAATCTAGCGCAATTAAAGTTTGAGCGAGAGTGAGTACAGATCAGTTAGATCAGGTCACAACAAAGCCAGCGCGAAAGTTGAGCACAACGCGTACCGAGTACACCCGATCGTACATCACGCTCAGGAGTTGCGGTTCAAGTTGATTTTGCGTCAACGTGCCGGTCTCAAATATCACAGTGAGAGGATGCAATATAAGCTCAAGTGTCCTACGTAGGCACGGGCTGCGCCTTGCTGAAGCAGAGAAAGTAGCATACCTTGTCAAAGACGATGGCTTGAGTGAGTCCGAGCTGTTCAACGGCGCATGGGTTCTTCACTTCAGCGTCAACGTCAAACGTTTGGATACCTCGCACAGCGTCGAGTGTGAACTGCAGTGTCTGGGCAATGAGACCTGTGGTGTACAGAAGGACCGATTGCGTGTCAGGAACAAGACTTCGCACAGCCAAGGTAGAGGGTTATTGGCGACGTACCATTGAACAGGAGGAAGTACATCGCGACAGCCTGGAAAAAGAGTGCATCTTCGTGGCTAGCCGTGTAGCCACTAGTGCCGAGCAAGATGAAGCTGAACAGGAAGATGAGCGTGACTGTCGTGATGATGTTGAGCCTGGCCAGAGAAGAGGACGTCAATGGGAGAAGTCAAAGAATGGATCAATGAGCGAATCATTCGGGCAGGCTCACCTGTTCTGCAGCGACCAGGACTTCTTGCCGGTGGGTTTCTGCTTGAGGCGAATCTTCGTGTCCTTGCCGGTGGCTACTACAATGCCGTATACGTCTCTGGCAAAAGAGAAGGTAAGAACACAGGCGACATCGGGGTTCGCCCATTGAGCCGGTTGATAGTCGCACCTTCCCTTGAACAGATAAGATCCTGCAAGGATCATATTCTCGTAGGTGCAGTCATACCTGCGGGTGCCGATCCTCAACTCGGCTGCAGACAGAAGGAACGGGTAAGGTCGTGTGCAATGCATATCCCGAGTCTGAAATCAACTGTACCCTTGAACTGCTCGAGATCGGGCTTTGGTTCCGTCGCGTAGAGGACGCCGTACAACGGATCGCTATCGGGTCTCTCAATCTCGAGTCCAAGAGGCACCTAAACGAGCGACCCGTCAGCTTCTATCCCTTGTGCGATGAACTAGTACGAGCAGCCCATACCTTGCGCTGGACGGAATCCTTTTCTCCGGTGAGCGACGACATGTCGAGGAAGACGCTCCTTGTATCAGAATAGATGAGAAGGAGATCTGCTGGCACTTCCACACGCTCCTCGCCCGTTGTTCCTATGCACTCTTCGATGTGAACGAGATCGCCCACCATCAGGTCTAGTCCACGCCACCAACGTAACGGAGGAGACCAGTTAGACCACGCCGCAGCTTATGCATGAGGGCGGGACAAGGCACCTTTTCGTTCCTTAGTCACCATGCCAGCACGGGTTACGACTTTGACCTTACGCGAGTTGATCCTTTTGTCGTTGATCTGGTCCTTCTTGTTGAACCAAAACAGGCACAGCATTTCGAACACCTTGTTGCCTGCATACGGCCCCATCGTGGCAAACTTGCCCGTCGGGCTTAGGTCTGGATTAGCTCCAGCTCTCCAGCACTAGTGAGATGCGCGTCGTGGAAGTACCTCCATGGAGTGAAGATCTGCAAGAGACCAACGGTAAAGAAGTAGACACTGGCCACGGAGGAGAAGATGCAGGAGATGAGCCCGTAGACCAGCAGCTGCCACGTCGTCTCATACTTGGCCGTTTGCAACTTGTTGGAGCAGTAGCTGCGATTGGCGTGGGTCTCTCCCAACACGATGACGCGGCGCAGGATCGAAGAGGAAGATGGCGACATTGACTCATCGAGAGGAGAAGATGAAGAGGCTGCCGCTATGAAATCGCCGCTCCTGATGGCATGGCTACTCCCGCCCAATGACTCGATGCGTTCGAAGGAGGTAGAAGAAGAAAGAGGACTGGGGTCGCTGTGGAACATTGCATAGCGGGCAGCCATTGCAGGCGAAAGTGGCACATGGGGCGAAATGATGGGAGATGCCGGCGATGAATGGTGGAGATGCTGATTGAGATGATGGTGCAGGGGTTCATGAAGATCGTGCAAGCGTGGATCCATTGGGACGCTGTCCTTTTCTCGGGGTGCCCGCGAGGGCCTCATCTTGATCTTCTCTCGTCGTGTGTGGGTTTGTCAAATCGAGTTTTGCCGGCTTCTGTGTAGCGCCGCACGGGGACCACGTCAGCATTTTACACGTCACCACAAGAAAGAAGAAGAAAAGATCTATTTTCCGATTTGAAGATGAGGCGAATGGCACGACCAGCACCGGCTCGCTTCTTACTTGCCGGGCCTCCTCTTCCCACGCGAGGCGCCACGAGTCTGCTTTCCGCACCTTCTGCCCGCTCTCTTTCCGCCTCTCTTGCGAGCAAGTGGCCCGTCAGGGCTAGCGGCACTCGTCGATTTTTCGTATCTAGCACGATAATTCATCGCCAAGCGCGAGATAATGTGGTCGACGCCGAACCCGTACAGCCCAATCCCGGCCAGTCATCGCCACCTCGATCTGAGCTGCCTCAACAGCAGATCGATGAGCAATTTGATCGCGTTTACGAGAAGCTCTTCAACAAAAAGCGGCCGGCCAGGGGAGAACGCGACTCGCACGATGCCGCCAACCCGTTCACGCAAGACTGGCGCGAGCGGCTGTTCGACATCATGTTCTCGAACGCTGGCAACCTCTTCATGATGACGGTCGTGGCGTCACTCTTCTTCCAGATCATGCGCGAGCAGGGCGAGCACAAGGAGTACAAGCGCCTCACCACCGCGCGTCTCGACGATGCCCAGCACGCGCTGCGAGTGTGCCAGGCGCAGGTCCACCAGGCGGCCGACGCCAGGCGGCAGGAGCTCGCCAGTGCGCTGGAGCGAACGAACACCGCCGTTCCGCCCGAGGAGGTCAAGCGACTCGTCGATCAGCTCCTCACCAGCCTCGTAGCCGACATCGATGCCTCGCTTACCACCGATGAGAGCAAGGCCACGACGCAGACTGAGGCCAGCAGCGATTCCGCACTCGTCGACACCAACACGCCGGCTACCAGCAGCACAGCCGTGGCTACTACTGCCGAGGGCCATCAAGGTACATGCGTAACTCACTTGCACCGTGCGTGCTCATGCGAGACGATCATGACTAACCTCTTCATCCACAGCTGGCTACCACAAGGTGGTGTAAGTCGTCTACACGGGAGGCACATACAAACATTCTTCGAATTTTTCAAAGGTGGTAGTGGAACGGGAGTTGCATCTTCTGAACAATGCGCTCATCTCAACACAAGAGATGAAGTTCAAGAGTACGCGGGGAGGGTCCGAGGTGCTGACCTTTGAGGAGGCGGTGCTGCGGGGGTATGCGCCAGACGGTGGCATGATCGTGCCAGCCACGATTCCCTGCATCGAACGCGGCACCCTGCGCCAGTGGGCCGCCCGTAATCTCACCTTTCCGCAACTATGTGAGGAAATCTTCGCGCTCTTCATTGACGAAGAGGAGATGCCGCGAGCCGATCTTCGCGCGCTCCTCCAGTCCTGCTTCGGGGAGTTCACAGATGACGAGATTGTACCCATCAAGCACCTCGCCCCTCGGCACGCAACTGAAGCTGGCAGCGGGTTTGAGTTTGATGTTGCGGAGCTGTTTCACGGTCCCACGCTGGCATTCAAGGACCTCGGGCTGCAGTTCATCGGGCACATGTTCGAGTACCTCGTACGCAAGCGACAGCGCAAGCTCTCCATCATCGTCGCCACCAGCGGTGACACCGGTACGCTACATACGCGCGATCAGTTGACACCACGCCCAAACGCGCACACACAGCACTGACACATACATTGTGCTTGCAGGGAGTGCCGCCATCCACTGCGTGAAGGGCCGCCAGAACATGAACATCTTTGTGCTGCTGCCCGGCCAAGGCAGGATAGCTGAACTTCAGGTACGGGCCGCCCGCTGCGAGCCGCGCTCAATCACCACAAGCCGCCAACGTTTACACATGTGCAACAGGAACGTCAAATGACGACCGTGCTCGACAAGAATGTGTTCTCCATCGCCGTGGACGGCACCTCTGACGATGCCGATGTGGCAGTCAAAGGTCCACACTGCCAGCACGACATTGGTTGACGGTCTCTTCTCACACTTTGGTCCGCATGCTCCAATGCACCAGGCGTGTTTGCGGACCCAGAGTTCGTGGAGAAGTACGGCGTGTGCACCATCAATTCGCCCAACTGGGCTCGCATCATGATGCAGCTCGTCCATTTCTTCTACGCCTACCTCCGCGTCTGCCCGGAGTGTGACCGTACACCCTCCCATCCTCTGCACTGCGACCGATCACCGGCGCGCCGTGCGCCAGTCTGCTGACTGTGGAGCCTGGTATTGGCGTGTGGGCAGGCGAAATCGTGTTCTCGATTCCCTCGGGCGGCTTCGGCAACGGCTTCTCGGGCTACCTGACCAAGCGCATGGGCCTCCCCGTCAAGTACTTCATCCCGGCCGTCAACGACAATGACACCCTCCACCGATTCTTTGCCCATGGTTCGTGTCGCACTCACCTTTCCGCTTCTCACCTCCACTAACGCAAACGCGGCGCGCACTCACTCCTGGCTTGGTCTTGCCCTCCACAGGCGAGTTGGCACCCTCTGACGTCGTGGTTAAGACCATTAGCCCCGCCATGGGTAGCTCGAAGCCTTACCCCCTGGATGTAGCATCTCAGCCTTACACTCATTCTCGTCCTCGTCTGTGTGCGTCGTGTGCGTCATGTGCGGTGCGCCACAGATATCAATGTGCCGTACAATATCGAAAGGCTTCTCTACTACCTCTCGGGCGAGAACGCGGAGAAGGTCCGCGAGTGGATGACCCACCTCGAGCAATCGCCGAACGGGAAGGTCAAATTTGACGAGGTAAACTGCGCCACTTCGACTCACAACTGATCACCTATGCCTTGAGCTCATTCAGTCGAGTGCTGCTCTGTGTCGTGCAGGAGCTCATGGCCAAGGCACGAGCTCTGTATCGATCGGCGTCGGCCACACAGCAAGAAGTGAAGGCCGGCATCGAATTCAGCCATCGCATTTACGACTACGTCTTCTGTCCGCACACGGCCATCGCCTTCCTGGCCGCCCAGAAGGCCCACCAACAGGTCCGCACACAGCACACGACACGCAACACACGGCTCAGCGCTGAGCACCGGAACTGATCGGTGGCGTGTTGTGTTTGCGGTGGGCGTGGGCAGGGCGAGGAGGCGCCCATCGTGGTGGCGGCGACGGCTCACCCGGCCAAGTTCGTGGACACAGTCGAGGAGGTCTTGCGGAAGGTCAATGCGGACTACAGCCTCCCGGTGCCGCCGCAGCTGGCCGGCATCCGTGAGCGGGAGACGCGGTGCCTCCAGTGGGCGCGCCCAGCAGACTGGGCCGACGTATGGACCCGCGACCTCCAGTCGCTCGTGACCTTGTCCTACCAGTCCGGGTAAGGCCATTTCGACCAGGACGCATTGAATTGAGCACAAATTGTGGTCGTAGACCAACACATCGCCTTTTGGGAGCCCACACTCCATCCAAAGGCAACACCCTTTCACCCAAAACAGAACTAAAACTGGGCTGGCGTGAATGGAAATGTGGTGACAATGGACAGGGGCATTGAGTGACAGCTTGTGGCACTCTCCAAGTGCCATATATATATACTTCTGGCTTGGCTTCTTAGAACCAGAGACAACAACCCACCCTCCTACAACATGACCGACCTGAGCGAGGGCTATCACGTTAGTCTTGTGGGCTCCAAGAAGGGACAGAGCGCGTTCTGGAAGGCCTCAAAGTGCTTCGCTTTCGAGTGCCCTCGTCAGCCCCAGCTGAGTGGACAAGTCGTTGTAACCGCACGAAATACAACATACAGTGGTGTTCACATGACAGGGTGAACAACAATTTCTGTTGATGACGCTCACATAGTGTTTTGTTGCAACCACCCTGGCCTTCAGGGCTTGTGGGGGCGGAGGGTGAAGATGGCCACCTCGGGGTGGCACAGCAGGAGCCTCGGCGGCATCCGGTCGAGTCCGCTGGTGACGTAGAGCGGGATGGTGGTCGGCTCGAGGGGCGGCAGGGCGGTCTCGTCTCCCTGGACCAGTGGGCGCGGTAGGTCGATCCAGCCATAGGAGAGGTCCCAATTGTTGAGGGCCAGAGAGCCGGGTATGCGGCGCCGCAAGTCGAATGGTAGATAGCTCACGAGCGGCCACAGCTGGCGCAGCCCCGGAGGCAGGCAGGACTGCCCGCCATGGGCGTGGCCCGCCAACATGAGATCGGCGCCCCAGCGACTAAGGTAAGGCGCGCTGTCCGGGTTGTGCGTCAGCACCAACCGCGCCTTGCGATACGCCCCCTGGCCGGTTCCGCTTTCGCTTTCGTTCTCGGCCGCGGTGGCCGGCTGGGGAGGGGGCAGAGGGTACATGACGCGGTGCGGGTGGTAGTCCTCCCACAGGTCGCCCACGCCCAGCACCTCGATCCACTTGTTGATGGGCTCGGCCCGCGCATTGACTAGCACTGTGATGTTGGCCCGCGCGAATGCGTCGAGCACGAGCCGCTGGGACTGGGGCTTCTGGTAGTCGTGGTTGCCCAGAATAGCCACGGCGCCGTGCCGGCCCTTGAACCGTGGCAACCACCTGGCCCCGAGAGCAGGCGCCGCCTCGGGCCAGTGATCCACGTAGTCGCCCGTCAGGACCACCAGATCGACCTGCTCACGCTCGATGATCCTCGCCGCCTGCTCGAGTATGTCGTCGGAGGTGCCCATCTCGACTGAGTTGTTGTCGTTGAAATGGAGGTCGCTGATGTGGGCGATCTTGAGGCCGTGGAGCGACGGGTGGAGCCCGACCATGGGCACCTCGAAGCTGCGCAGCTGCACCGCCTCGGAGAGCATGGGAGGACGGGCGACCATCATGATCAGCGGCCATGCGAGCAGGTACACTAGAGCTCCTACAGCCGCCCAAGCCACAATCGCGCACGCCCGCCTGCACCCACCCCGGGCTGCCGCCGTCGACTTGGTGATCTGTGGGGGAGAGGCTCGCAGGCTCGGCAGATCTGATCTTGGCGGCTTGGCTTCTTCTTCTCCGTGAGGCTTGCTGGAGGTCCGTCGACGCACGCTCATAGTGATGGAGGTCTTGCCTTGCCTGAAGCGGCTTTGTGTGGTGAGTTGGTGCCAAGTGACTCGCACCTGTCGTCACTCGCACAACGGGTGGTGGAGCGCCACGTCCGCGACCCTCATAACAAGCACTTGGGAGTGTGCTTGCGTGGCACTGGTTAATTGTCGACCAGGTTGGGCACACCATTCATTGGTCCCCAAAAAACAAGCAAACAGAGCGGAATTTTCACCTGAGCGCCGAAAAGGAAACAGGACTAAAAAGGAATAACCTCTTTCTCGTGGTTATCTTATCAGGTGGCAGCAAGGCACTGTCAGACAGTGACACTGACTTGGTTGCGTGAAGATGAAGCCGAATGAGAGTGACATTGAGTGCGCCCGTGCCTCATAAGGTGGCTCTGGGAGTAGTTGCATCACAAAACCTCTACGACATGAACAACGACAGCGACTTGTTGACCCTGAAAGATCTCTACCACATTGCGGTTGTGGGAGCCAAAGAGGGGCAAAGTGAACTGCTCTCGGGCCTTTGCGTGTCCCGCATTCCCCTGCCGTCAGGCTTTCCCGCGGGGTGGGCCGCACACAAGTTTGCTCGAAAGCCCTTCGTGTGGTGGGTTATGGAGCAGAGCCAACGATCCACCTGGACCTTGGCCCAAATGGCCAAGGTCTCCCAGGCCATCTACTGGCTCGAGCTGTGGATGCGCATCCACATCGACATGGTCATGCCCTTCGTTCCCTTCGATGAAGAGGTGCGCAGAGCTCTATCGTTCACACCTCTTGCCTGGCCTTATCACCCTCTGCTCTCCACAAGGCAGAGGCAATGAAGGTCACGCTTTCGTGGCAAACCCGACACCGCACGATCGTGGTTGTGGTCTACTCGTCCGAGGAGAAGCAACAGTCCAACTGGTCGGGGACGAAGAAGCTTGCAGCTGGGCGGTGGATTACCAACAGCAGGATCCACTACCACTACCACTCGTGCATCTTGCCGCTGCCGCTGCCGCTCTCGCCGCCCCTGAACTTCGTGTTTGCTCGTGGAAGCGGGGACACGCTGGCTGGGCATCGGCAGCTGGCCTGTATCGTGTCCGAGCACTGCTACCTGCACAAGCCTCGCATCAGTACGCTTCCCCTTAGGCCCACTGACCTAAACGTTCTTGTTTAACCGCATGCGTTGGTTGCCTCCTCTGTTTTCTTGTCTCTTCTTCAGGCCCTCCCACCTCTCGCACTCGTCTGCCACTTACGCTGGAGCCCTCGGGCCTACTTCGCGATGTCGCGATCGGTGCTGGCATCACAGCGGCGGTTCTCCTAGTCGTAGTTGTCGCGACGCACCGCCAGTGGGCAGTGCGTGTTTGAGTGGTGGTCGGTGTACACATACAACATTTAGAAATAAATAATACATGTACATCTGTTCCAGAAGAAACACGATCGATGTTGTGCGAATGCCCCTTTCTCTCTTTCACTTGCTGCGTCGTGGGTTGTTGGACGGTGAGGAGGGCGCCACGTCCAGCGCCAGGTCTACGGCCGACGAGAGCGCGCGTCCGGCCATCCAGCTGCCGGCCCACACACGCCGACCATCGCGCGGCGAGTAGAGCACGCCCCACCCGTGCGGCATGTCGTCGCGCCACTCGCCCATGTAGAGCTCGCGCGAGGCCTTCATCCACGCGATGCCCACGCCGCACCGCTCCTGGGTCTTCTCGGACACCTGCCCGATGTAGAGGTCGTCCTTCACCACCATCACGCGCCCGCTCTGGCTCTCCCGCAGCAGCGAGCCGTAGTGGTTGCCGCTCGCCATCAACTGCGCCGTCGACGACGACAACGACGAAGAGGCGCCGGGGCTGGCGGACTTGCGGAAGCGCGTGGCGTAGCCCTCGCGCGTGAGCCGCACCTCGCGGGCCATGGAGTGGAAGAGCAGACGCAGGCTCTCGGCGTCAGTCATGCCGTGGGCCGGGGCGGCGAGGGCGTAGAACGGGCAGCATAGGATCGAGGCCAGCATCTTGCCCTCGCGCACCGTCACTGTCGTACAGTCCGATGACGCGGTCGGGGCGGTAGGCGTCGTGATCGTTGACCGTGCCACCAGGAACAGCGGCGGAATGCGCAGGCCGCCGTCGGCGTCGAAGTCGTCGTCAAAGAGTTCGTAGAAGAGCGAGATGGCGAAGAAGAACGAGTGGAGGTCGTGCGGGTCGTAGCACAGGCAGAACAGCTCGCGGTCGGCGAGCTTCTGGAACCGCGAGTTGTCCTTGGCGTAGGTGGCCAGGTTGACGTCGAAGAACGATCGGAGGCCGTCGACCTCGCTCTCCACCCTGTACGAGCCCTGCTGCGACTGATTCGCCGCGCGTGGATTCACGTCCCTGTTTGTGTGCGCGCGTGCGTGTGCGGTGGTGCGTGTGCGGTGGTTAGGTTCTGAAAGGCTGTGTGTGGCGTGGCGTGGGTGCAGGTACCCGAGCGTCTGTACGGCGTGCGTTTGGGTGAGGCCGACGGTGGTCACGGGTCCCAGCGCGGCTTGGGCGCTGGAGAGGAGCACAGTCTCGCTCAGCAACTTGGCCATCGAAAACGAGGACGCGGCGCCTCCCACGTACATCCTGCGCGGGCTGTGTGTTGACATTGATGACCCGGCATTAGCCCTTGCGCAATCCCCCTTTCCCAGTGGATGGCAGTGGTAGCGCACCTTCCGCTGCCACTACGGCTGCGCGGCAGGCTCTGCTCGACGAACGAGGTGACGAGGGACGTGATCTCCACGCCATCCATTCCATACATTCCCTGCAGACATGCGGTCAGCATCCCCGTCGAGGAGCACTCAGGGAAGAATATGTGAGGAATGTGTATGACGACGTACGATCTTGAAGGGGAGCGGGTCGGCGGTCCGCTGACCGATCGTGATGCAGGGAACCGAGGGCTCGCGCATGCTCGGCTCCCGCGAACTGCGCCCGCTACCGCTTCCGCCACTGCCGCTGCTGCCGCGCGGGGTGATGGGGTCGCCCAAGCCCAGGAGCGCGCCGGTGGTGGAGGGCAGCTTCCAGGGCTCGAAGTAGGCCACGTAGAGCCGATGCCAGCTGAAGCCGCTCGCCAGCGGCGTAGACTGCGCGGCCGCCCCATCGTCGGCCTGCTGCTGCGGCCACTGCAGGCTTCGGGTGGCGAGCTTGGTGACGAAGTGGGCGAACAGCTCGGTGTCGCGGACGCCGTGGCTGGCCGAGGCCTCGTAGCTCTGTCGGCGCCGTCGGGTCTCGATCTCGCCGCTCTCGTTCTTGGTCAGGGTGCTCCGTCGTCGGCGCCGCAGGACCAGGCCGTCGACGCCCGTCGCGCGCTGGCGCTTCTTGAAGAGGAAGCGCCACAGGGCCGGCGAGCCGTACAGCTGGCGCCACTGCCGCGAGGTCATCGAGAGATTGCGGAGCGACGCGGCGTCGAGGTAGTGGATGATGAGATAGACCTCGCGCTCGCACAGCAACGCGAAAGCGCCGTCGTACGAGCTGGAGCTGGGCGAGAGCGACGACCGGCGCTGGCCCAGCATGCCAAGCGTGATCCCGGTGCTCTCGCGGTCGCCGCGGCTCTTGCCCGACTCGACGGCGAACCACGCCTTCCGGGCGGTGGGCGGCTTGTCCGCCTCACCACAGTTAACAGAAGGCTGCGAGGCCGGGCCGTCTGACTGGGCGATGGCCGGCTGCTTGTTGAGACGGAGGCTCATGCGGCCGCTCAGCTGCACGCCGCCCTGCTGCGCCTGGTAGCGCCAATCGGGGTTATTGCCCGGAAGGCAGTCGGCGCTGAGCGCCACGGATCGGGGGCGCTGCCGCACGGGGCTGGTCGGGTCGCTCCGCTTCAGCGCTGCGCTGTCGCTGCCGCCGCCGTCGTCGCTGACATCAGCACCCAGGGTTGTGTTGCCGACGGCCGCGGCGGCTGGCACCTGGTGCGAAGCGCGGCCGGCCCCGAGGTTGAAGCTGGCTCGCCTGGGGTCGCGCAGACCGCTCGGAGGATGCGCGGTGCTGGCCGCCGGGTTGTTGGCAGAGATGCTGCCGTACGACCCGTTGTTGCCGCCAACGCTTTCGCTGATGCGCCCATAGCTGCCGCCGCAGTCGACGGCAGCTGTCGTTCCGATCTTGTCGTACATGCCCCCGCTCCACGCGGGCTGCTGCTTCTTCTCGGGGGAGTCGGTGATGATGCCCTTCTTGATCATGAGCTCGACCATTTCGTTGGCGCGGCGAGCGCCGTTGTTGGAGCCCTCGAGCTGGGCCAGGGTCTTGCCGAAGGGCTTCGGTCCGAGCTCGGGCTTGGGAACGGCTTCGACCTGTGGCGGCGGCGATGGCTGCTGAGCGTCGGCAACGTAGGAGTTACAGATGTCCTGCATTCTGCGGCAGATGACGTCAAAGTCGGGCCGCAGCTCATCGCTCTCGCGCCAGCAGTCCCTCACAAGCGCGGCCAATGGAGCCGGCGTGTGGGCGGGAAGCTTGGATCACCACCACCACCGCCATCACCGCCGACATACGATGAGTCCAGCGGCTTCAAAACTGAAAACACAGAGAGAGAGAGAGAAGCATGTGCGCACCTGAAGCCGGTCTCCCTTGAGTATCCGCAGGCCTGCCGTGACTGCGTCGTCGTTCCCGAAAGGCTCGGCGCCGTCCATGAGGATCTCCCACACCACCACACCAAACGACCACGAGTCTGCAGACAAACGAACGATTTGAGCGCCGGGTGAGTGACCGAGAAACAGACTTGGCTGCTCGTCCCTGGGACAAGGCTCTGGTGCGTACCGCTCTTCAGGGAGAAGATTCGTTGGTGGGGATTGATGGCCTCGGGCGGCATCCACTTGAGCGGCCCCTCTCCCGTGGACGACGCGTAGATGCCCTCCTGGCCCAGCCGCGACAGCCCAAAGTCTGCAGAGAAGGGGTTGAGCAAATCGATGTAGGCAGAGGAGGGCGGGGGAGAGGTGAGTGAGTACCTCCCACTTTGGCGTCGTATTCGCCGTTGACGTTCTTGGTGACCATCACGTTGCGGCAAGCCAGGTCTCGGTGCACGACACCCTCCCTATGGAGGTGGCACACGCCTGGGTAAACGCATAGACAACATCGATGTCACTTTGAATGTAATAGAATCGGAGCTAAAAAATCGGAGCTAAAAATTAGTGTGGTGGCAGGGGTACCAGCGGCAATGCCGAGAAGCAGATTGAGTTTGGACTTGAGCGGGATGGATTGGCTCTTGACGAGCTGGCGCGCGTCGCCGAGTGGCAGGTATTCGGTTACTATACAAATATTGGGGACCTTGCTGCTGGCGCCCAGGAACTGCACCACGTTGGCGTGCGGACGAATATTCCTATGGCCCGAGAGAGCACTCAAAGTGTCAGTGTTTGCCAGACTAGCTAAGGAAGACGAGTGGGAGGGCGTGAAGAGAACATGGACGTACATCCACACGCGAGACTCCTCTCGGAACTCTTGGAGCAGCTTCTCCTGGATGGCCTTGTCTTTGAGCCTCTTCACCACGCACGGACTGTTCCGCCATTTGGCCTTCGGGAGGCACATTGCATAGGAGAGAGAAGAGAGTGAGAGATTAGTGCACCGGCCAACCAAGCGTTCGGGGAACGAGGGCGCGCGTACCCGCCACACGATGCCAAAGTTGCCGGAGCCGATCTTCTCCTCGAGCACGAGCTCGTCGAACTCGATTTCCCACTTGGCCCGCAGGATGCGACTCTCGATCCGGTCACGTGGCATGAACGAGCGGTTGGGCTGCGATGAGGAGAGCCTCAGCTCGACCACGGGCTCCCCCTGCTGCTTTGCTTTGCCGCCTTCCACTGCCGAGTAGGAGGCCGTCGACGCCAACGTGGGCGTCGGCGTTGTCGTCGTTGTCGTCGTGTTCAGTTGCTGCTTAGCCGCGCTTTCGTTTTCGCTCTTTTTTGATTCCGCGGAGTTGAATTCAGACGTCGAGTCCTTGGGCAGGTAGCTCAGCGCGAACGCTCGCTGGCGACCGCCGCCCGGTGAATTGCGCGCAGAGCCCAGACCCGCGTAGGCGCTGCCGGCCGACGTTGGGTCGATCGCGTCGTTCTCGGGTCGGTCATACGGCGCCGTGGCGTGATTCGGCGGCGGGAGGCTGAGCTTGCGCTGCTGCCCCGTCGATCCCACTGCAGTCGCTGATGATGCGATCTGGCCCGGACTCGGCGCGCGCCTGGGCTGCGGCGGAGTCGTGGCGGGCATCGCGCCGTGGTGCGCTGAGCCGAGCAAGCGGGTGGTCGTCGGTGAATCGCTCATGAATCGCTTGATGGGATGCCCGCCGCCGCCGGCATGGTCTCGCCGGTGCGCAGCCCTCGGTTCAATTTCCTGTCGACCCAGATTGTCGACACTCAGGCTGCGCCCCTTCTGCAGGTCGTCGTCGTTGATGGCGCTGTAGTGCGATGGTGCGGGGAAGTGCAGCAGCGGCGAGACGATCGGCGAGGGCGGAGGCGTCGAGGCGGGGATGGACAGGGAGCCCGTCGTGGTCGTCGTGGTTGTTGTCGTTGTCGCCACTGCAGTGGCCAAGGCGGCGCTGGGCGATGGAGAAGATGACGAAGCGGGAGAGCTGCGCGCGGAGGAGGTGGAGGAGAAGGCGGGAGACGGCGGCGAGCACGACGAGGAGAGGGAGGAGGGCTGCGAGGAGGGCGGGGAGCGCAGGTAGAAGCCGCCGGCGGGAGAGCCGGGCGAGGAGGAGAGGAGGTTGGGGTGCTTGTCCCGAAGGTGCTGAATCTTTTTCAATATCTTTTTCCGTGGCCCTGCGCCAAAAAGAACGAAGCGATACAAATATATTTGAATTTTAGATCAGATCCAAAAGAACGAAGTCTTGGCGAGCTAATAATAATAACAATTAAAATAATTATAATTATAATTGTGACCACCGGCACAGGGTCACTATTGCACAGATAAAGGTGCACGTTTAGGAGTACAGGGCTTATGTGTAACCACCAATATCACAAACAAAACGAAAAAGCGAAAGGCTGGCAGGAGATGCATAAAACAAATGCTTTGAAAAATCTGGAAAGGGGATTTGAGAGGGGGGGCAAAGCGTACCGGTTGGGATGTTCATGTTGCGCAGGTCGGTGTCGTTGAGCATGAGGAAGGACTCGAGGTCGATTTCCTCCTGCGTGAAGACCTCGGTGTACTTGTCCAGCCCGCCTGCACTTAACGCTCGTACGATTTCGTTGGCCAGCACGAACTCGCCTGACTCGTCCACCCCTGGCAGCGACGTCTTCGTCATCTTGTCTTCGCCTTCTTTCTTTTCCATATTGCCCTGTTTCGGAGCCGAGTTGATGGGGATCGACAGAGCTGAACGAGTCGAAGCAGCAGATGATGCTCCATCTTCGTTTTCAGCTCGTCTAGGCAGGTACCGAGGCGATATGAGGTCGTAATGCCCGCCTGGCGTTGCCATCCTTCTTCGATCTACCCAGCCACACAGTCCTCAGGTCCGTGCGCTTCTACGTTGAGCTCTCCTTCCTTCAAGTTTGTTTTCAAAACTAACAGCTTCAGTGGAGAGGAGCTTTTGTGTGCCGTAGTTGTGTTCCTTCTTTGGCCCTGTTGCGTGGTGCACTGCCGCCAGCAAATTAACTCAAACTCTGGTGGCGGGATAAATCGTAGGTATTGCGGTCAAGCACCAAGGTGACCAACAGACAACACGCGGCGCCAACACCCCCATTCCTTGAGCTGGGCTTGGTGATCACACGTTGGTCCCACGAAGCGGCCACTGCCAAACAACACTCTTTTGCTGTGGCGGGCTCAGGGAAGGCCTGTGCTGGTGGCGTTTTCCATATTTGTGTCCATGCGCCGTTTGTGGGAAGAGGGAAGGGAAGGTTGGTTCAATCAATCATTCAAACAAACAAACATCAAAGAAGAGATCGTAGGGAATGAGCTCGAAGCCCACGTTCAGTATCGGGGGCCTGAAGAGTGTGGCTGGCCGTACGAAGCAGAAGGTGCTTCAGAAAATGGGAAAGGCAGATGAGACTGTCGATATCGCTTTCAATCAGGAACACGACAAGCTCTTGTCGCAAAAGAAGATGATGAAGCGTATGATCAAGAACCTCAAGGAGTACGGAAAGGCCTTGCGCGGTACGTCTGCCTTCACCCTCAATCTCGCCATAAAAACTGTCAGGTCTTTTGACTCCTTCCTCAACAGTGATCAGCACGTCCCACACTGTCCTGGGTGAGGGCGTTGCTACCTTCTACGAACCTACCAATGCTCTGTATCAGGTCAACTTGAAGAATCAGCAAATCATTTTCGACGTGGACTCTGCAAGACAGAATCTGGTGCGTTTACTTTTCCATTACTTTTTAATTTGTATTCATTTATGGAGCTGCTCACAGAACATGCCTGGCCCGTAGGAAGATGCGGTTGATGCCGACATCATCGTGCCGATGACAGCCTACATCGGCCAGTACAACGAAATTATTGTGCGATGCAAGGAGAGGAACCGTCGCCGTGTCGATATGGATCGCTTCAAGGCTGAGGTGCGCGATCTCACACTTCATCCTCCCGAAAAGCACCCCGACAAGCTTCCTAAGGTACTGCCCATCGCGTACATCGAATCAGGCCGAATTTTGATACATTTTCCCATCATACAGGCGCAACGCAACTATGCCCTGGCCAAGGCGGCGTTCGAAGAGCTTAACACTGAGCTCCTGCGTGACATCCCCCTCCTCTACGCCGATCGACTCAATTTCTTCGATCCCTGTTTCGCCACCGTACGCCTATGGCCTCATTCTGGTCGATAGTTGTGTCCTCTCTGATCGTCTTCCTTCTTTGTTCTCCAGCTCATTGCGGCTCAGACGATGTACTACACGACGGCCTACAACCTGTTTTCTGACGTGGCCAACCAGCTGTCGCACATCGACCGCACGGCCGTGCACAGGCACCCACGCGTCATCACTGAAAACAGCGCCGCGAGCAAGAAGGTCTTCTCCAAGGACGACGGCGACATCGAAGCTGCCACCTCGACCTACCAGGCCTACAACACAAACACGGCTGTGCCGCTCAACACGCCTCCACCCTCCTCTGGTGGCGGCCTCTACGGTGGCCGCTCGCCTGCTCCCCAGGCACACCCCGCGCCCGGCGGCTACGGCGGCGCACCTCCCCAGAACAACAACGCACCCGGCGGCGGCTACGGCGGCGCACCGCCGCAGCACAACAACGCACCCGGCGGCGGCTATGGCGGCGCACCGCCGCAACACAACAACGCGCCCGGCGGCTATGGCGCCCCGCAGGCAGCACCCAGCGGCCGGTCCCTGCCCACGCCTGGCCCTCGCCTCGGTGTGCCCGGCCGGCCGTCGAACCCGCCGGCGGTCGTGCGACAGCCACAGGCGCGAGCCCTCTACCCGTTCCAGGCGGGCGGTCCGCAGGAGCTTAGCTTCAACCCGGGCGAGATGCTCACCATCCACAAGCAATCGGGCGACTGGTGGGAGGCTGAATCTAACGGCAGACGCGGTCTCATCCCGGCCAACTACGTGCAGCTCGTGTGAGGCTCTCTCGTCTCCCTCTGACCACGGCCACAACAACCAGCCCACTATTGTTGCCAGCGCCAATTAGCCAATTAGCTCTAGGATTGGTGAAGCAGCACACCACTTCATTAACCATTGCCATTAATGATCGGTCAGTTCCCCAGGCCTTTGATTGCAGGTTCACTAGCAGTTCCCGCTCTCTTGCAACACTCACCCGCAGAAGAGACTCCCACCCTACAAAAGCCACCACAGAGCGTGCTGCAGAGACAGAAGGAAAGAGGGAAGGAGGGAAAAGGAAGAGAAATGCTTTTGCTTCAAATCCAATGGGAGTTACACAGATCGAAATTTCGATTTGAATAGCGAATCGGAGTGGAGAACGATCGGCGCGAAGCGTGTCCGTTTTCTCGCCCTTCATTTTGTCTTAACGTTTCATTTCGCGTCTTCATCACCACGACAATCGGAGGGTACTCGTGCAGCGCCCTTCATTATGCCCTTGTTATTTGACCGTCAATTAAATTATATAATTATTTAATTACAGCCCTAATTATACTTTCTCCAAAGGCACGCCAACGCCCTTTCGATCGGGAAGAACTCATCCATCTACGCTCTTCTTCGGAACGAATCCATTGGTACGTTATTCGCTGACGACCAAGTATAACTCCGAACCGACCGTTGGATTCATTCACTCCAGAGACCAACCATCAACTTCGCCATGGACGACATCGATGTGGAGGAGCTTCATCAACACGACGCCAACCCTGGCGCTCTCGACGATTCGACGATTCAGCCGACCTCGCAGCAGCAGCAGCAGGCCCCTGGTAGTGGTGGCCACTCGCCGCCGTCGGCTGCTGCCTCGCCGCACCTCGCGGGCCACGTTCACCACCACACGCACGGCCAGCCGCAGCTTCGTCACCCG
>NW_004457545.1:28268-94683 GCF_000313135.1 Acanthamoeba castellanii str. Neff
AGGGGTCGAGGGCGAGAGGACGGGCGGGGTCGATGGCGACGGCAACGGCGACGGCGACAGGACGGGTGGGGTCGAGGGCGAGGGCGACGGTGATGGTGAGAAGATGGGCCAGGTTGAGGTTGACGGCTGGGGTGAGGGCGAGAGGACTAGCAGCTCTGGCGTTGGAAGCGGGCAACCTCCAACATGTTGTTTGAATTGCGCTGCAGACATCCATCGACCACAGGAGCAGAAGCAAAGTCGATCCATCTTTTTGTGGCAACAAAGAGAAAGAAACCAAAGGAAATCGCAAAGCTATTTCTTGTCGACTGATGACGAACCATTACTCAACTGGCGGAAGCCGCCTTAACGTTTCATTTCGCGTCTTCATCACCACGACAATCGGAGGGTACTCGTGCAGCGCCCTTCATTATGCCCATTGTTATTTGACCGTCAATTAAATTATATAATTATTTAATTACAGCCTAATTATACTTTCTCCTTAGGCACGCCAACGCCCTTTCGATCGGGAAGAACTCATCCATCTACGCTCTTCTTCGGAACGACTCCATTGGTACGATATTCGCTGACGACCAAGTATAACTCCGAACCGACCGTTGGATTCATTCACTCCAGAGACCAACCATCAACTTCGCCATGGACGACATCGATGTGGAGGAGCTTCATCAACACGACGCCAACCCCGGCGCTCTCGACGATTCGACGATTCAGCCGACCTCGCAGCAGCAGCAGCAGGCCCCTGGTAGTGGTGGCCACTCGCCGCCGTCGGCTGCTGCCTCGCCGCACCTCGCGGGCCACGTTCACCACCACCCGCACGGCCAGCCGCAGCTCGTCCACCCGCACCATCATCATCAGCAGCACCAGCATCAACACCCGCACCACGACATGGCCGCCATGCAGCAGCACCACCACCAGCACATGGCCGCCTTTCAACAGCAGCAGCAACACCAGCAGCACCACGTCGGTGTCCAGCAACAGCTCCCGCACGGCCAGCAGCAGCAGCAGTTCCACCCGCACCATCAGCACCAGCACGTCCACCCGCAGCTCCATCCGCAGTACGCGACGGCCGATGGCGGCGTGCCGCAGCCGCAACAGCAACAGCCGCCGCAGGGCTGGCCTGCGGGCCATCACCACCCGCAGCACCCGCAGCACGTCCACCACCCGCACCACCATCCGCAGCACCCGCAGGCCCAGGCCCACCCGCACGGGGCGCATCAGCACCACCAACAGCAGCAACAGCAGCAGCAGCACGCGATGCATATCCAGTACAACGGCGGCCAGCTCACGCCCCAGCAGCAACAGCAGCTCCAGCTTCAGCAGCAGCAGCAGCAACAACACGCCCAGCAGCAGGCCGCGGCGGCGGCTGCGGCGGCATCGGCGGCGGGGTCGGACGGGAGCGGGGCGGACGACGACGATGACGACGATGACGACGAGGGCGGCGGCAAGAAGGGCGGCGGCAAGCGCAAGCGGCAGATGAAGTCGCCCGAGCAGCTGGCCATCCTCGAGAAGGAGTTCTCGATCTCGCCGCTGCCCAACAAGGAGACCCGCAACCGCATCAGCGCCCTCATCGGCCTCACCCCGCGCCAAGTCCAGATCTGGTTCCAGAACAAGCGTAGCGCCTCCCCGCTCCCTCCTCACATCGCTTTCGTTCTTTTTCGTTCTTTGGCAGCACTCCGCGTCACTTTCGTTCTTTGTCGGTTGACTGACTTTGACTTTTTTGGGCTTTTTCAAGGGGCCAAGGTCAAGAACGCGCAGCGCAAGCGGAACCCAAACTTTAGCTTCCAGGGGACGCAGGCGCAGGGTGGTCAGCCCGCGGGCGCAGGTGCCCCGCAGGCGCCCGGGGTTGCTGCTGCAGCCCCTGGCATGCCGACCGTCCCGCCCCACGTCATCCCCGCCGCCGGCGGCAGCGACAACAAGGGCTCGCCCAAGCGGAGGAAGATCGAGGAGGGCGAGGAGGTGCATTCGCCGCAGTTCCCCCAGCACCAGCACCAGCACCAGGGCCACTACGCCCACGCCCACCAGCACGGCCAGCCGCAGATGGCGCCCCAGCACCAACATCAGCACCAGCACCCGCATGCGCACGTTCATCCACAGCTCGCGGCCCAGCAGCCACAGCACGCGCAGCAGCACATGCAGCATCTGCCGCACCTCCACGCGCATGCGCACGTGCATCCCCACGCGCAGCTGGCCCCGCAGTACTACGCGGCCCAGGGCATCCAGCACGTCTCGCAGCTCTCGCCACAGCAGCAACTGCAAATGCAGCAGCAGCAACAGCTTCAGCTGCATCAACAGCAGCAGCACGCCTTCCACCATCATCACCAGCAGATGCATCAGCAGCAGCAGCAGCAGCAGCAGCACCAGATGATGATGCTGCAGCGGCAACGAGAAGCCGAGCAGATGACGCTGGAGAAGCCGAAGGAAGAGGATCAGCCTACGCCCGGAGCCCCGAACACGGCCAACCAGCAGCCAGGCCTGTCCGACCAGCCGCAGCCGCCGAGCGGGCCGACAGACGAGGCCGCAGCCAGTGGAGCTCCGCAGAGCGAAGCCAAGGCCGAGGCCGATGGCGAAGAGGGCGACGAGGAGTACGACGACGAGGCTGGAGAGGGCGAGGGCGAGGAGGGAGAAGAAGGCGAGGAAGAGGGCGAAGAGGAGGCCGAGGCCGAGGAAGAGGGGGAGGAGGGTGGGGAGGAGAACGGCCAAGAGGAGGCGAATGGCACTAACGACGCGGCCGAGGCGGAGGCCACCAGCGCGGCGACGGGGAAGGCGAAGGAGGCCAAGCCCGAGGAGAGCGCAGCGGTCGCCGCCTCGCTCGACGAGATCCGGTTTCGAGTCAAGACCGTCTGCAAGAAGGCCAAGAAGGCCGCCGACAACCGGTACGCCACGATGCCATCGATCCGATTGGATGACCCACATAAAGGGTGGCCTATGGGCGTGTGGCTGATCATGATCGGTGCAACAACAACAGGGAGGATGACCAATGGGAAGACGAGCTCGAGGACATTGGCCAGGAGCTGATCAAGGAGGTGGAGCTGCTGCGAGAGAAGCTCGCGCCGCACCTGGCCGCGTCGGCCTCGGCCGGCGACAGCAGCACCAACAACAGCACCACCGCCACCACCAACGGCCAGAGCAGCGAGGCCTGCCTCGACCTCCTCACCGCCTTCACCGAGAGCCTCGCCCGCGAGTGGCGTACGTCGCATTCCTCTCATCCATCACCCTTTTGCCCGCGCGCGCCGCTCACCGCTATTTGTGTCGACGCAGCTGTGGAGGTGGAGTCGGCCAAGGCCGAGGAGGCCCGACAGGCCGTGGGCAAGGAGGTCGGCCGCCTGTGGACGGAGGCCTTCGCCCAGCTGCAGCCGCGCATGCCGGCCAAGGTCAGCACCCGATGGGCACAGACCGTCACCAGCCTCAACGTGGCGGATTCGAGCCTCGACCTCAACCAGCAATAGGCCTGATCACTCGACCACACTATTTTATCTGCAATTTTGTTCACCCACGCCGACGAGCAGAGCGTGCACGAGGTGTATATTCCCTTCAACACGATCCACCCTTACCTTCAACCAACCTCTAGATTGTTTATTTATTTATATTTATTTGTTTCAGCCATATTTGTTTTCTATTCAATTTGAGCAATAGAGAGATGAAGGGAGCAGGCCACCAGCCGCAGCTGGAGGCCATCGGGAAGGACCTGGAGCGGCTGACCAAGCGGCACAAGGTGACCCACAAAAAGACTGAGGAACAGATCGACAAGCTCATCACCGACCTCTCACGATGCCTCGAAAAGATGGAAGCCGCCCAGACCCAGCCCGGTACTACTCACCTCACACATCAGCTCTTTCTTTACTTATGCATCTTCCTTTATTTGTGGCATTCATTTCTATTTACTTTTTCTTCATTGATTCATCATTTGTGGCGCACAGAAGGGGCGGATGTGGGCGTGCAGCTGGCGTTGGTGACGCTCAACCAGGCCGTGAAGCGTGCCGACCCCGCGACGAAGGTGGCCGCCGAGCAACGCGAGTACCACAAGATCCTCGCCAAGTTCAACAAGACCATCGAAAAGGTGCCCCGCCGCCCACCCCCCCCCTGTGGTCACCCCCAGTCACGCCAAGTCCTCACCCACGCCGTGGTGCAGCAATTCCCAATGAGCATCACCAGGGCCTATCGAGACATCGAAATGGACCAGGTACCTCGCGCACACCGCACACACGCACCGCACGCACCGCGGCACGCACACGCATGAAATGTGCGATGTTGACTTTTGATGGCGTGTGCGATGTGGCGGCCAGGACCTGATGAACGGGGTGATCGCCGAGCATCTGTACAGGGAAGGGTTCGTGGAGACGGCGCGCAAGTTCGAGGAGGAGGCCGGTGTGGCCATCGAGCCGGAGCTCAAGCCGGCCCTCCAGGAGCTACACACCATCCTCCGCGCCATCCGCCAACGCGACCTCCAACCGGCCATCCTGTACGTGGACCCCGTCTTCTCCTTCATCTCCACTTCTTTCCACCGTACCGACCTCGTGTGCGATGGTGTGTCGCGCGCGTGTGTGTCGTGCCGTGTGTGTTTTAGATGGGCCGAGAAGCATGGGATCGTGGCGGAGGCAGGGGACAAGCCGGCGCACCTGCTGTTCGATCTGCGGGCGATGGAGTACCTGCACCTGCTCAAGCAGCACAAGCGGAAGGAGGCCCTCGAATACGCGCGGACCTACTTCCCCGCACACGCCCACACCCACATGTCAGGTAACAAACCATCATCGTCATCACCCCCCCCCCCACTTGGGGTGTTGGAGCACATGCGCGTGCATGCAGTTAGTGTGGAAAAAGGATCAGCTGATCGGCTCGAGGGTGGTCTCCCGACACACACATACGACACACACACACATGCAGTGATTCAGCGGCTGATGGGGTGTCTGGCGTTCACCGAGAGCGGGCTGGAGCGTTCGCCCTATGCCTCCTTCTTCACTGGCACTGCCCACTGGCACTCCCTGGAGACCGTACGCCCCCCCCCCAACGTTTACCTCCCCATTCCGTGCATCCGCCCAATCGACCACCGAAACACGCAGATATTGGTGAGGGAGTACTATGGGCACCTCGGGCTGCTGGCGGACAGTCCCCTCGCCACAGTGTACGCCAAGCTTTACCTTTATTTATTTTCTATATTTTATATTCTCTCTATTTTGACCTCCGTCTTTGTTATTTATTTATTAATGTGCAGGGTGGACGAAGGCTGCAAGGTGCTGCCCAAATTCGTGAAGCTGGCCGAGGTCATGGAGATGCAAGGCCGCACCCAGGAGTGGCTCAACCTGTCACAACTCATCGTACCGGACCACCCAACCTCGAATACAAATGTTGCATGTTTGCCTGATCTCTCTCTCTCTCTCTCTATCCGCGTGTGATCTGCAGGTTGATGACTCGGGGCACAAGTACCACAGCCTCTTCGTGTGCCCGGTGTCGAAGGAGCCCTGCACGCCCGAGAACCCGCCCATGCTCCTTCTGTGCGGCCACATCATCTCCCACGGCTCCCTCGTCAAACTCCCCGTCCGCTCCCACACGCACCGGTACACCCCCCCCACTCACTCTTCGCTCCACCACAAATTCCTCACATGCCATCATCACGTGAACGACCGATCGCCCCCCCGTGATGATGTGGTGGATGACCAGGTTCAAGTGCCCGTACTGTCCGATGGAGCAAAAGGTGGGCCAGGCCACTCGCGTCTATTTCTGACGATCGCCATCCAGGCCCTGTACATACACGTCGTCGTCGTCGTCCACACTTGTCACATAATACAACACTCACTCACTCTCGAAGAAGGCTTGAGGTCTCGGTATGCCCAACGTTGGCAACGCGGTCGAGGGTGTCCTGGACGCGACGGGCGGCGGACGAGGGGAAGGCGGGCGGCAGGGCCAGCTGGGCGATGGCGTGTCGCAGGCGTCGTCGCGGTCCGAGACGCAGGCCCAGGTGCCGCTCCAGCTCCTCGTCCGTCAGCAGCAGCACATCGCCGAGCGACACCTCCTCCTCGACGAAGCGCGCGTGGTGGTGGTCCAATCGCAGCGCCCGCAGCAGCACCAGGAGAGCATCCGCGTTGTCGTCGGCCGCATCGGCTACTACTCGGTCTTCCTCTTCCTCTTCCTCTTCCCCGATTTGGCGTTGTTGATGTGTCCCAGGCGCGGTCTCGTCCGTTCCCTCTTGTTTCTCAGCTTCGGCTTCGGCGTCAGCGGGCAGCCGCTGCACGACAAACGCCTCGTCTTCCCTCGCAGCTTCCTCTTCGGCTATCGCGATCTCCAGCGGATGACCATCGTCTTCGAAGATGATGGAAACCTCTGCCTGCTCATCCTCGCCTGCTTCGGCCGATTCGTCGATCTCTGATGATGTCTGTGACAAGAACAACTCCTCTTCCTCTTCTTCCACAGCCTTACCAGTGTTGCCGCGCGCGTTGAATTCGCTTTCAGGTTCAGGTTCGGCTTCGGCTTCGCTTTCGAATTCGCTTTCGAGTTCGGGTTCGGCTTCGCTTTCGGCTTCTTCGTCTTCGCTGTCGGAGCGGTAGGACAGGATCACCATGGGCGAGGCACAGCGCAGACTCTTGCGCGCGGCCTTCTCGCCGCTCCTGCCGCTCACTCGGACAGCGTCCGGCGTGAAGTTGGCCTCGCCATCACCATCATCTGGTTCCTCTTCTTCTTCTTCTTCTTCGCTTTCAATCCTGTCCTCGTCGTACTGCGACTGAAGGTGGTGCAGGTGATGTGTGAGAACTCCAGCCAACACAAGCACCGAAGACGGGAGAATTGAACCATGGACTCGGTCACCGTGTCGTGATCGTCTTGTTCTTCTGCGTTGTGGCGGAGTGGAGACTGGGCGAACGAGGTGTCGGGGGTCCAGTTGAGCGAAAGAGAGGGCGACGGAGGCGGGTGTGCTGCTCTCTGTAGCGCCTTCAGGTTGCTCTTGGCGGCAGCAAACGGCGGAGTCCTTTCGTCACAAGACACAACCGAAATGTTCAAGTCTGATGATGAGCATGAGAAGGAACAAGAGAATGAGAGTACCTGGAGACGCATCTGGCAAGTGGCTTCTTAATGTGTTGCTGGTTGAAGAGGTTGCAGATCTTGGAGTGCTGGAAGGTGCTCCTCTTCACCGATCGGCCGCAGGTGCACTGCGTGCACTGATCCTCTTCGTTGCTTATATCCTGCAGTACTCCGGCCTCGCGCTTGGCCCCAACCGACGGCCTCACGGAGGTTGCTCTGTTGTGCAGATCGAAACTGTTCTCCTTGTCCATCTCCAAAATCGAACTCTCAAAATCTTGCGTCACCTGCATCGTATGATTGCTCTTCTTCGACAAGCTCAAGCTCAGCTTCTTCTTCACTGGCGCCAGGCCCGGTCCTTGTCGCTCCGCCGCATCATGTCGTTGATTAATTCAATTACAACACTTTCAGAATTGAGTTTTACAACTTTTTGTGTTTTGGCGCCAAAACGCAAGTCCTTGGTCGACAAAAAACACCGGAGCTTACTCCTGCTTCTTGCCCGCGGCGTAGTCGTCCGGAGGGAGGAGGCCGCGCCACTGTCGTGTCTTGGTGTGGTAGGTGGTGGCCACCCGCACGGCGGTGGCGGCCACGACGAGGAGCAGGAAGCCGGGCGACGCCACGCACCGATAGAGAGCGAGCGAGATCAGACTCAGCCACCACAGGAACCACGCGTAGAGCAGTCGCGACGGCTTCAACTCCACCGCGCCACCACCCTGCGACCCATCCAGATTCAGTGAATTAGGGCGAGTGTCGTGCGTGTGCGTGTGCGTTGCAGTGTGGTTACCTGTTTGGAATCGGGGAAGCGCTGGTGCTGCTTGAAGTGGTCGAGGAGTTCGTCCTTCTCCTTCCAGCACTGGAAGATCCAGTCCTTGAGCTTCTCGTCGTCGTTCAAGGGGATCGTCGAGATCGGGTACCGCCGGATGTGCAGGTGCACCTCCTTGGGTGCCAGGTCCATCAGTGCTCGCAACGGGTTCGGTTTCGGGCTGTGTGCGCACACAGGAACGCATCGCACACGTCAGCAAGTACGGTGGGTGCGCATGCGGTGGGTGCGCTACGAACCTGCCGGTGTAGCACAGGGTGAAGTCGTAGATGGCGTCGATGTGGGTCCCGAGCATCTTGACGCAGGACACGAAGCCGGTGATGCGCGGAACCAGCAGGTTCCGGTAGGACGGGAGGTTGTGCTCAGCGGCATACTGCGCGAGCGGAGAAGGCGGACAGCACATGCATGTCACACGCACGGTGCGTTAGCGCAAAGTCTTTGGACATTCGCGTAATCCCGCTCTGAGAGGTGGCACTACATCGGACCTTGATGCTCTTTTCGTGCTTGATGCGATTGAAGTCCGTGCCCTCGGGGAAGAAGGTGAGCCACAGCGGTGTCTCATCGCGGTTCCACGACTCAATCCTATCGAGTCGAATGTGAGTTACGTGTGTGTAGTGGTGTTGCGTGTGTTGTGTGTTCTGTACGTTGCGAGCGTGTTCAGTGTGAGAAAGTGAAAATGCACCTGTGGGCGACTGTGTTCTTGTCCTTCTCCCAGTCCCTCTCGAGGAAGAGGAACTCCAGGTCGTCCATGCCGTTGCCCAGCGCAGGCAAATATGCGATTTCCTGCTCGTTCGTCCATACGTCAGCTCAAACCGCCGAGGCGCAAAGTGTGACCGCACGCACACTCACAACCGAGAGGCCAGGGTGCATTGGCACCTTTTTGAGGATCACCTTCAGGTCGCCGACCATTCCCTTGCGCCAGGCGATGGGCCACCAGCACATCCAATCAACCTGGGTGACGGTGATGATGACGGGAGTGCGCGTTACGTGAGCGTCATGACACGCATGTCGCGTGCGTGTCGTGCCGTGCCCGTGATGGCACACGTACCTCGGACGGGTGGTTGGAGATGATGAACGCCCTCTCCTTGGGCGGCACGTCGTCGCCAGACACGAGCCACCGCTTGCTATTCCACACCTCGAGGTAGAAGATGAATAGGGTATGCCTAATCGAGATGGCAATAGTCAATAAGAAATCAAATTGAAGTAATTGAATGGCGGAAAGGGAGTCAACAGCGTACCACATCTCGATGAAGGTGGAGTTGAGGGTGCGCCAGAAGCGGGAGGAGAAGGACCAGAGGAGGAGAAGAAGGGGGCTGTGGAACGAGCTGGATCCCACAAAGAGGGACAGGAAGAGTACGAGCAGGATCCACACCCCTCGCACGATGCGGATCGTAGAATCCAACCACCCAGGGAGCAAGGTGGTCGCCATCTCAGAGATGTTTTGTAAAAAATTATATCTGCACAAGTTTGGTAGTACGCAGAGTGAGCACGACGAAATGGACACCACGAAGCTACGTACTACACGCCCAAGGTTAATCGGCTGCCTTGTTGTGGATCAGTTTTTTTGATTTATTGCCCTCTTTGTTTTATTTTCCAGCAGAGGAGGTTTGTTGGCCCTCCTCGGGCTGTGCTCTGAAGTGCGTGGCGGCCAGCGCGGGTAGCATATAGTTCTTCTTGGCCCAGGCCTCAATCTTGAAGCTCTTCCTTCCCGCCGTGTCGCTGTAGTGAGCGGGCAGAAGAGTGAGACACTCTGCTCTTGCGTGGGCACATCACACGAGTAGGACGTACTTGCTCATCTTCTCGGGGACGATGCGATCGGGCTGCTTGAACAAGACCAGCACGTAACGGTGTTCGCCTGCAACAAAGGCCAGCACATGTCAACGGCCGAACATTTGCTAACATCATAGAAGCTCTTTGTGGTGGAGTGTACCTGATCCAGGCGGAGGGGCAGCCCCTTGGTAGGGTGTGAGGAGGTCACCTTCTTTGATGCGGCTGCCGGGAATGTTCGCCACCAGCCAATGGCGCCTGTACTCAACCACAGAGTGAGACCCACGATCACCACCACCACGTCCACGTTCGTGTCCACGTACACCTCCCGGTCCTTAGGGTCGTCTCTCGAGGGAGCGTCAGGGTCGACCATCGCTGCACAAAAGTGAGAATAGGGCATCAGAGAGCAACGCAGGAGAGCCGTATGCGTAGGTACCCAGAGTGTACAGCGCATTCTCGTCCGCGTCCCAGTCGACGGTGGGCTGATGCTGGACCTCGCTTGGCTTTAGCTCTTGTCCCTCGGTGACGCCTTTGGAGCCGTACTTGAGCTGCAGGGTGAGGGCGGGGGTCACCGTGGCTAGCACGTTCTCGTAGCCGCTCATGCTGGTGCTGGTGTTCTGTTGATGGTGAGTGCGTTGAGTCTCTGGAGTGTCCACTGGCCAGTTCGCACTCGCAGTGGTTTGCCACTCGCCTGCCCAGCCGACCGCCTGCCTTCGGTTGGTCGGCAGCTTTTCGTCAGCCAATCTGTGCAAACGTCTGCGCGCATGTCATTGACAGATTGTAACCAACAATTAATTGCATTTCTGGTGTGTGGAGGGGGTGATGGTTTCTACATTGCTTGCTCTAGACGGGCTCGATGACGCTTCGCAGGGCGGCATGTGCGTGTCCGCCCTTGGTCGCGCTGGCCATCGCCTTGGGCAGCCACTGGCTCGCTTTCGCCTTGGCCCCCAGTTCCGGGTGTGTCTTCAGGCCGGACCGCAGCGCTGAACACCGAACACACGACGGTCAGTCAATCAGCGCTACGCGCATAACGTCGTCGTCATCATTAATAACAGTGTGGGCAGTACCTTCGGTTGCCATGAACCACAGTTCAGAAATCTCGTTCCAGAGAGACTCGTCGCGGTGGCACAGCACGAAGAGCTTGAAGTAGTCGTCCACCAGAAGATCGAGGAGTCGCGACACGCCCCACGTCTCGCTCGTCGTCGTTGGCACGCCCCGCTTTCGCAGCTCCGGCCCGAGCTCGGCCCAGTGGTGCGCCAACGAACCGGGCGTGTGGAACTTGAGGATGAAGAAGGCCGCGACCAGCGCGTGGGCCAGCACCAGCGCCTTCTCCGTGTCGTGTGTGTCGGCCGGCGGTGCGGTGATGTCCACCAGCTGCGCGATATCCGACAGGACCGGCAGGTAGCACACAAACGTCGCCGGGTCGCTGAACACACGCACGTGAACGGTGAGCTAAATCGATGCAGTGGGCCGAGCGAGATGAGGTGGTGCTCACCGGTGGTTCAGGAGGCCCTCCTCGAGGCAGACCAGGTTGAGAAGCGTGCCCAGGCACGAGACCAGGGGACCGTAGTTCTCCACCTTGTGCGCGCTCTGGTTGCTCCTCTGGGTCGCGACCTCCTCGCCCATAAACGCCAGAAGCCTGCACCCACGCAATCAGCACGCGAGGGGAATAGTGTGTGTGTGTGTGTGTGTGTGTGCGCGCGCGCGCGCGCCGTTGCGGGTGCGACACCTGGTGCAGCTCAGTTACGTTACCTGATGTGGCCGTCGGCATCGATGAACTTGTCTCGGGCGTCGTCTTCCTGCGTGAGCGGCACCAGTCCGGGCAGGAGGAAGGAGAACGGGTCTACACCCACTCGCGCCCTGTCGGTCTTGAGGTTGACGAGGAAGGGGAGAACCCGCATCAGGCTGTCCTTAAGCGTCTCGGTGTCGTGGCTGATCCAGAGCCCCAGCAGGCGCATGGTGGCCACCACCACCAGGTCCGTCGCTTGCACCTGGTCTCCGCCGGGCTTGCTCGACGCGCCTTCGCGGACCACATCCATCTTGTCCGCCTCTTCGCCGTGCACCGGGGCAGTGGCAGCGAGGTCCATGTTCTCCAGGTCCTCGAGCGTCAGCCGCACGGTGCCCGCTTCTTCGCTCTTCGGGTGCTGCTGCTGCTGAGCGGTCTCCTTGGTCTTGCCCTTCGCGTCGGCCCCGACGGTCGCCTTCGCAACCTTCTTCTGCGCCTGCTCTCGCTCCTGCTGAACGTCCTTCACGAAGTCGAGGACCGTCTCGAACACGTCGGAGAGCATTTTCTTGATGTTGCCCAGCGCCTCGTAGTTGAGCGAAGCCCACGAGCGCGCTTCCGCCTTGGCCTTGGCCGCCTTCTTCCTGGTCGCGCTTCTTCCCTCGTCGTCGTCTTTGTCCATTTCGCTGTCGTCGGGCGACGCGAGGAAGGTGATGGCGTGCTCCAGGATCTCGTAGTAGATCGACAGCAGGCCCTCGAATCGGGATTGCACGTCATCGGAGGGCGAGGCCAGGAGTTCCACGAGCGGATCGACAGGACCCGCTGGAGCAGGAGCAGGGGTTGCTGATGTCGTCGAAGACGACGAAGACGACGATGAAGAAGTGTGGTCGGCAGTCATCTGGTCAGTCTCGTTTTCGTCTTCCTCATCGGATGAGAGCTCGTCGGTGACGTAGCTGACCGATTCGGAGGAGGCCGGTAGCGGAAGGCCTCCCGGGGCGTAGCGCATGGCCTCGCGCGGAAGCGGCGTGGCCGACGGGCCACCGCCCTTCTTGCCCTCCTGCTCCCAGGTGGAGGCCTTGGCCTTGGCCGTGCCCTGGGCACTGGCCTTGGCCTTGACCTCCTGCTGGGCCTCAAGGGCCGCGTCGCGGGTCATAATCTCGGGGTGCATGTACGAGTCCAACAGGAGCCGGACCTCGACGCCCGTCTGCAACATCATCACCTCCACGAATCGCCCTTCATTCTGTTCGCCGCCAGTCGTCTTCCCTGTGGCACCTGGTGGTGGTGGTGATGGTGGTGGTGTGTGTGTGGTTAGCAGCCGTAGTCGGAGAAAAACTGGCACGACTGCAGACTGTACCGATGTCGATGGGAGGCACGGCACCCACCGCCCAGGACTCGCCAAAGTAGCGCAGCATGTAGGCGCACAGGGTGAGCGCGTGCTCCTTCTGCAAGCGGCCGATCTTGCTCGCCAGCACGTAGAAGAGGCCCACGCGGATGTCCTCGATCCACCCGCCGTGCTGCTGCGCCACCTCGTTCCGCGCGCGCACATCGCTCTGCCGCTGGTCGTCGAAGCTCAGCGCCAAGAGTGCCGGCAGCCGCTCCAACACGATGAACTTGAGTGCGCGCTGGTTGCGGCGGAAGAGCGTGGCGAGGTGCTCGAGCATCGCGGTGGCGGACGCCTCGGGGAGGCCCGAGGCTTCGTGGGCAGCGCTCATGAACCGGACCAACTTGTCGGAGAGGTGGAGCCGGGCTTTGAGCAGCTCTGGCGGCTCGTCTTCGGTGACGCCCAGCAGAACGGCGGCGAGGCCATCGCTGTCGATCGCCTTCTTGGCTCCGTCGGGCGTGTTGGAGACAGCGATCAGGCATTGTAGCGCGTCTCGCACTACCTCCTGCTCACTGCGCGATCTGGTTTTGACGAGTAGACGATGATGATGAAGATGGTGAGCACACAACATGACACGACAGGTGTGCAATGATGAGGGCGTACCGAGGATGCACGAGAGAGATGAGTGATGGCACGGTGGCGATGAAGTGCGGGTCGCTCGCGAGTGTTTCATCCACCGAAAAGGCGGCCAGGAGGCTCAGGGCCAGGCCGCGATACGAGAAGCCCTCCGTTCCACCCACCTCTGCAATCCAAACGGATGGGGATGAGATTAAATCTTCATCTGCCAGAATCAAAAGACAATTTCTGCTGAATGGAGCGAGGCAAGTGTGGAGTACGTACTGCCCTCGGTCTTGAGCATTCTGTGAAGGAAGGAAGGACCGATTGACTCCCAGATCAAGCGCATCGTTGGCCGGGTTCGGCTTTGATGAATTTGGTGATGAGGTAGAGCCCCACGAATTTCTCCTCATCGCTGTTCGCACGCAGCAGCCGCAAGCACTGGTCCAAATCCATCCGTGTGCCGTGAGGGTGCCGATGCTGAGTTGATGATTACATAAATGGTATTAACAATAAATGTCTTGGCTTTTGTGGATCTGAAAAAGACCAGAAAATGAGTCGAAAAGTCGTGCGATGACCCTTACTCCTTCTTGAGCCGGTGACGAATGGGTCAGCCAAGGAGGGCGAACGAGTTGTGCGTGGCGAGTCTGTCGGCGTCCTGGTCATCGCTCCCTTCCTCCTCGCCGTGGTCTTGATCTCGTCGTTCCTTCTCCTTCTCCTTCTCTCTCGCACCGCTGCCGCCGTTGTTCTCTTTTCGTCGGCGCTTCTTGTTGGTCTGCTTGGTCGTCTCCGGCTTGAAGAGGGACGGACCCGCCCGCTCGTTCTGCTTTGCGCTGTCGGGGTGGGGTCGTAGTCCGGCCACGATCGCTTCCCTCGCCTTCAGGACCGTGCTATCGCTTTCTTTATCATCGTTCTCCTCCTTCTCCACCACTTGCTCCTTCAACTTCAACTCTTCTCGTGCGTCATCGTCATCTTGTTTGTTGGCCTCTTCAGTTCGTTCTCGTTCTCGTTCTTGTTCTTCGTCGCGTGGTTGGCGAGGCGTCGATGGAGCGCCGCCTCGGAGTCGTCGCTCGGCTCGTCGCGCGTCCCACCGGTGGCAGTACTCCCGTAGGAACGCGAACCCGTCGTAGTAGTGCGACGGCGGAGGCAGCTGGAGGCCGAGCGGGTGGCCGCACAGCTGGTGCAGAAGCAGCGCGTGCAGCAGCCCCGTCTGAAGCAGACCGACCAGGCACACGAACCGCTTCCGGTCGGCGCCCTGCATCTTCCAGTCCCACGCCGCAGCCTTCCCCCGAAGGATTTTAGGTTTCCGTGAGCCCTGAGCGAGCGGCGCTCAAGTTGGGGTACCTTGACTGCTGCGGGCTGCTTGCGCTGTAGTCGCACCAGGTGGAGCAGATAGGTGTTGAGCTCCCACTCATACAGCAGAGGCTCCGCCCGCCCGAGTCGTTCGCCACCGCCGTCCTGCTCGGCGTATGAGTCCCATGGGGCGCGGGTGAGAACGCGGTTGAGTGGGTACGCACTAGGGTGGCGCTGTCGTTTTGCTCCACGAGGAGGTAGCGCAGAACTGCGCAAGGCAGTAGCAGCCCGGTGGGGAGGTCGGCGGCTAATAAGTCGTCCGCCCGCATGCTGGAGAGAAAGATGTGCAGCCGGTCGGACTCTGCCATCGAGCGAAGGTCTGCGATTGGTGGCACTGCACGGTGGCCCAAAAGAATCCCATGTCAGCCACGGTGGCCACGCGTGCTTGCACGTTGCATCAAAGGCGGGCATGCCGAGGGAGGGAGAGTGCGCACTCTGGCCCCCGGCGTCACCCGGTTTGAGCGTGACAGTGCTTCGCTTCCGGTAGCTGCGCTGAGTTTGCATCAGCTCGCTCACGCACAGGGTAGGCCCACCTCCCTTGGTTGGCTGCTTCTTCTGCTGCTGGGCCTTGCCGCTGCCAGCGCTAGCACCCGCAGACTGCGGCTGGCCGCTCTCTTGCTCCCCCGGCTGAAGCTTCTTCGAGGCCTTCGACTGCTCTAGCTGATGGCCCAGAAGCGCGCGGTACATTGTGGCGCGCAGCTGCAGATAGATTTCACCGGGATCAAAGAGCGTGGGATCCACCACCGACACGCCTGCCCAGTACTGAGCGTAGCGATCAGCGTCAGACTCCAAATGTAGCGGTAAAGATCAAACCACGCGCGCGAGTGGGCGTACCTCCCCGTCGGCCAAAACGGACATGTGCTGGGTGGCGAGTCGGCCTTGTCTGAACTCGAGAGCCAGCGCCTCGTTCATTCCGCTGTCGTGCTTGAAGGCTAGCCCTCCATGACCGACTTGCACATCGGTGGGTGGCGCTTCTGGTGCCGCGGGCCAATGGGGGGATTGTATGAGAAACAAGTTGTTGCCTTTGGGGTGGTGCGTTAAGGGAATGTACTTACCAGAGGTAATGGTGTAGACGTTCACAGAACGTTTGAGCACCTGGTGAAGATGGTTCCGATCCTCCTTTCGTATGTACTTCATGAGGTACATGTAGACATCGAGCTCCTTCTCTTCTGCATGAGCGCCAATACAAATACGACAGACGACCGAGTGAGCATGGAGCACATTGAGCCATCAAAAGGGAGGTGTACCAACCGGCTCGAAATCGAGACAAGAATTTGGCTATTTTCCTGATGATCTGACCCACGTTGTCGCCCGCGATGATGTTCATTTGTCGGTAGAGCTTGATTAGTCTCGTATCCTCTCGCGTGTAATCATTCCCTGAATAACGACATATATGTTACTGTGAACGAACACCGAAAGCCAGGCCGAACGGTGAACCTACCTACAAGGCTGGCAAAGATCGGCATCCACTGCCGAAGGGGTGGAGTCAGATGAGTGCCCAAGACTGGTGAGAGCAGGGCGATGAAGGTACCTTCTTGTCGAAGTTGAACATGCTAGCAGTGAGATCGACGCGAAACGTTTGGCAGGTGATGGTCCACTTGCCGGGCTTGCTTGCCTGCTTGATCTGAAGCGAGTCGAGCGGCACGTAGCACGCCTCCCCCATATCGAATATGAGAAAGTCGGAGTCTTGCGATACGGCGCCTGGGCAGGGCAGCACCAAGGTCAGGCCACACAGCGAGCGCGCAGTGGTAACGATGAGCAGTACCGATGCATTCGGGGTGGGTCGTGCAGTAGCAGGCGATGTCTCGGTCGGCTTCAAAATTGGAGAACCGCATCTCGACTCCACGCCTCTGCAGAGTGCCTACGAACGCTGCCTTTTCCGAACGAAAAGTTGTACCATAGGGCATCTAAGCAATCACAACTACACGACACGACACGACCAAAGACACGACACGACACGACACAACTACACGACGCGTGGGACGGGATGCATACAGCGGCGAGGATGGGCAAGAGCACTCTCGGGGGACCATCGGTGTTGGCACGCTCCTGGAGGGAGTGCAGGACGGACGTGGCGTACTTGGCATCGCGCGACCGTCGCTCAAGGGACGTGGCACGTTTGAGCGGGTCCACCAGGCCGTCGAAGAAGAACACCAACCCAATACCGCACGACTCGAAGGCGTCCAGCCACTCCTCGACCTTCTGCTCGAACCTACGTCGAGGCAGAGACCAGAGACCCGTTTGGTCATCAGGGACACTGTAGAGAAGGCCACAACCACAACGCGAGGAAGTCCGACGTACTCTGCGTACTGCCCACCGAGCAGCCAGTTGAGGCCAGCATCCTCGTAGAGGTAATACAGCAGGCTATTGCCGTCGACACACACAGTGCTACGCGCCTGCCCGCTTCCTGCGATGAAGCGTATTATTATTTGATTTATTTAATTAATTCTTCTAAATCCAAAGCAGGTTGCGATGTACGTTTGATTGCGGCCAGTGCAAGCAGTCGTATGTCGGTAGGGCTTGCGGAGGCGCGGCCACCATACTGCCGCATAAAGGCCGACAGACCACGGACTCCCATCTTGCGCACTCAGTCCGCAAACTGAAACATAAAAACTCGAGTTTCTTTCCTTGCCTCTTCTTTTTCTCTTGCTCGTGGGGTGTGGCGAGCACGTGATGTAACAAGTGAATGTATTGTTGAAGGTGCTTGTTGAGGCATCACGAAAATGAAAACGATAATCGAATATAAGAGACAAAATAGTATGGGTGGTGAGTGGTTGCCGCAATGGCGGCGAAGCTGCTGGGGGCGGCAGGCAATGCGCAAAGGCAGGCTTAGCACGCAGGATTGATGATCTGACCGCCGCCGGAGCCGCGCATCGTCCTCGCCACGACCTGGCCCGTCACCTGCCCGTTCTGCAGAGTCACATCCGCGCCCGCAGCCAAGAGTGCGCCTGCCATGGTGGGACGATAGAGCACGAAGGTGAGCCGTTCTGCCTTCTGGCGGAAAAGGAAGGAGGAATGCGCATACCAGGCAGGCCGACGGCTTGGATGACCACCAGGTCGGTGCCGCCGCAGATGTTCCAGAGCACGGAGCGGACCGGCACCGAGCCCAGGTCCACGGCGAAGTTGGAGAGCACCAGCGACGCTTCGCTATCGTCGGCCTCGCGCATCACGTTGATGATTACCTCGTTGATGCTCTGGCCCTCGAATCCCACAAACCGGACGCCGGTGGCCGCTGACAGATCTCTGGCCCTCACACTGAACATCTGTTTGTTGAAGAAACGCCAACTGTTAGCAAAACACTGCGCGTTGGTGCGTTGGTTGATGCGTTGGTGCGGAAGAAGACGAACCTCGACAGTTGCGCCTGTGGCGGTGAGGGTGATGCCGCCCGAAGAATCGACCTCGGCATCGGTGGCTTCGCCGTCCTCAACAGCGCTGCAGAGGGTCTCGCTTTCGTCGAGCAGCTCCCGGCCGGCCTCCTCGAAGTCGATCCCGCTCAGCTCGGTCACGTCGCCCACCTTGACGCTGCCGCCGCCAAACGACGGGGCGCTGAGAATCTCGGCGTCGGCCGAAGCCAACAGGTTGCCGCAGAAGAGCTGCCCGTTGGAGTAGTCAATGGTGCCGCCCTCCGCGATCAGCGTGAAGCGCTGGCTCTCTCCGTCGGTGCATGCGGATCCGGAGACCGCCTGGTTGACGCCGAAGCTTCGCAGGCGCAGTCCGCCGCGCACGGCCGCCGCCGATTCGAAGTCGCCGTTGACCATGTCGAGCGAGGGACCGACAGCCGACGAGTTGCCCAGTACGAAGGCGCTGAAGTCGGCGGCCTGGCCGAGACGAGCGTTGTTCGGCGGGCACGACGAGGTCGAAGGCGACGGCGAAGCCTCGGGAGCGGAAGACGGGCATCCACACTTCTTGGGCGAGCTCGAGGGCGAGGCCGAAGGGCAGGCACACTCGCAGGTGCAGTGCTTGGGCGGGCACTTGGTGGTGAGCTTCGGCGAGGGCGACCGCGAGGGCTTGGGCGGGCACATCATCGTGGGCGTGGGCGAGTGCGAGGGCTTGGCCGGGGAAGACGCTGACGGTGAGGCGGAAGGCGACGCCGGAGCCGAGGCCGAAGGCGAAGGCGAAGGCGAAGCTGACTCCGGGGGAGAGGGCGACGCTGAGGGAGAGGCCGACTCGGAGGGCATCGGTGAGGCCGACGCCGAGGGCGATGGAGATGCCGACTCGGACGGCGACGGCACAGGCGAGGCCGATTCTGAGGGCGATGGAGATGCCGACTCAGACGGTACCGGGGAGGGCGATTCGGACTTCTTAGGCGGGCACGTCGACATCGGCGGAGAGGGCGACTCGGATTGCTTGGTCATGCACGACGGGGAAGAGGACGGGGAGGACTTGGGGCTCTTCGAGTTGTGCCACCAGCCTTGGTCCTCGCCGTCGCTGCCGGCTCGCGTCGGGGAGGCGTGTGCGAGCAAGATCAGCAGCACGAAAGTCAGCAGCCCGACACTGGTCGGAAACTGACGGGGCTTGCGGTGGTGGTCGTTCATATTAGTTGTGGTGGTGGTTGTAGGAATGAATGGAGATTGCAAGAGCGTGTTCGTGCTGGTGTTGCGCTGCGTTGAGTTAATGACTTGGCCAGTGCACGGATGCCTTTTGTAGGTGGGCTGGCAAGTGCCGAGCGACTTCAATTTGAAAGGCACCACCGTCAACTGCCTGGGAATTCGCCCAGCGCCGCCACCGAGAGAGTGCCCCTTCGCGCATGTGGTGTGGTGCGTGCCCAGTGATGCGCGGTCAGATTTGACCGGCTTCTCCGGCGGGCTGTAATCAAACTAGACCGAGCTCGCGATTGCCACGATCTCAACCCCCCGATCAGCGACGAGGGGCGGGGGTGTAAAGTGATTGAAGGGCCATCGTTGCACGGCATGAAATCTGTCCGTGTTCCCCTCTGGTTTGTTGCACATGCAACAGGTGAGGTGTAAATTCGTGGAAAATAGAGACGCTACAGGGAGCTGAATTCAATGGAGAGGAAATATTGAGGAGGCAAAAGTGTGAAATGTCCAAGTATATGAAGTATATAGGAGATGTAGAGTGAATTGGTGTATTCATTGTTGTTCTGTGCATCAGTCACCACATTAAATATTGGCCTCTTACCTCGAGTTCGGTTACTCTAGAAGACGGACCCGAGGGCCTCCAGCCAAGAGATCATGGTAGGGTCCTGCAGCGCCCAAGCCCTGCATTCCCCATCCACGGGAGTGAGTAATGCGAGCTCGCTGTGGGTGTGGGTGGATCGCAGATACCTGAATTCCTCGTAGGTGATCTTGCCGTCGTTATTTACATCAGCGGCGGAGAAGGCCTTCTCCACCATCTCCTCGATGGCGACCTGGTACATGGAGTCCATGATGGGCGATAGATCCTCGTTGTTCAGCGGCGCATCCTCGGGCTGCTTTGTGATCGAGTCTATACGCCGGAGAGCGGAGTGTCAGCACAAGTGCGGTCTATATATCGTCAATCACACCGCGCGAGTGCGTCCCTTACCCTCTTGTGTTTCCGCGTCAGGCAGGCCGACAAAGGCCGACGACACGGGGTTCGTGTTGTTGTCGTTGTAGTTGAGGATGAGCTCCTCTTCGATGACCTTGACGGCTTCTCGCACGGCCTCCATGGACAGGTAGAAGTAGGCCTTGAACATTTTGTACAGCTCCTCCTTGTCAATGTCTGGTGGAGGGAAGAGCGGATCGTGCTTAGCAGACCGATGGCTGGAGAGAATGCAATGAAATAGGAGACGAAGCGCGTACAGCCGTCGCCATCCAAGTCGTATCCCTTGAAGGCATCTGTGGCCAAGCGTAGGGTCAGTAAGGGAGGACTCGCCGAATAAGAGGGGATGCGATCAAGGGAGCGTTCATACATTTGATCTTCTCTTCTGGTGTTCCCTTGCACAGCACCGACAAGCCACACACCAGCTCCGAGAAGTCGATCGTTCCATTTCCATCTGTCGAGTGCGAGCGCATAATGAGCGTCGCGTTGGTCAGCGCACGCATGAAAGGAAGACGAGTCAAGCTGCACCTTGATCAAAGAACTTGAATATCCGATCGGTGATGAGATTGGTCTCCACGCCCAAAGGACCCAGACATCGCTCGAAGGTGTCCTTGTCGATTCCGTTCTTGGAGGTGGCCAGAGCCTTGAACTGCTCGAACAGCGCCTCCAGCTCCACTTCGTCAACTGTGTCACCCAAGGGAGATCAGTACTGAGGTGATAGGCAAACAGAGGCGATTGAGGTTTCATCGTACAGTGAGTCTTTCGCTTGAGCTCCTTCACTTCGGCGTGCGAGATCTCGCCAATGGCCCCGCCCGGATAGAGGACGGGCAGAAGAGCGCCTGGCGGGATGGCCAGGGCCGGTATGGGGATCCTGATCTTCAAAAAGACGTGCGTCTTGTAGTGGCTCTCCTTCGCCTCGCATGTCTCGCACAAATCAAAGTCGGCACCTTCCACGTAGAGAAACGACCGTACCAATGAGCATGCGAGCATACTCGCGCACTAAAGCGCCAAATTAAAGGGATAAAATAAATCTGCAGAAATTCGAGGGTGGCAGTACAATTGGCGCACATGTAGCGAATGCCCCGGATGATGTCGCCACAGTCGCCGCATATGATGCCACGATGCACCGTCTGATTGGTGCGCTGCTTCTTCTGGCGCTGTCGCAGCTTCTTGCGCGCGACTGCCGCCCCAAAAAAGGCGACTGCACCGCCAAGCAGCACCCATCGCCACTGCAGCTTATCAAGCAGCGTATCAGCCGCCGAGGCCTCACTTGGCACCACAGCTTCCATTCGAGGCTCTTGATTTGCGCGTTTTGGTTTTATTTATAATTTGTTTAGTGAGCAAGCAAAGCTGTTTCGGAAACAGTTGACGAAACTCTGCCGAACTGATTGTTGGCGAAATCAATTGAAAAGAGAACATGGGAGGTGATCACCACGCACCCTACAAGGGCCTCGACGTCAAGCTGCCTTATGGTGGCTTCCACCCGCCTCCGGTGAACCGCGTGCACAAGAACGCTGCCCTCTTCATCGGCACCACGATGTGGTTCTGGGTCTTCTGGAGATTGAAGCACGACTGGCGCCACCTCTTCGTATGTCCCTGCCCTCATCCCTGTCACTCTTCCGCGCTATTGACTCAATTCTGCCCCCCCCCCGTTCAGACGTCTCACCGCCCCTACGAGATTACCCACGAGGGAGAAGATGAGCACCACTGATGATGCCCCTGCCGACGGATAGAAGGTGTAGGATAATTTCTTCAGTTTCCTTTAGACTAAATCTTCTTCCATCATCTTCAAACCTCCTTTATTTGCCCCAAGGTTTGATTTGTATTTTTCATATCTATTTATTTTATTCTGAACGGACGCAACAAGCATGGAGTGGTTGGGGCATGCGATGGTGTCGGTGGCGTTCAGTGTGGCGTTTTCATACGCGGGCTACCGAAAACGATCACTGGATGCCTCGGGCGGGTTGGCGGCATTCGTGGTGGGCCTACTGACGTGCCTCGCCGGCTACCGATTCGCGGCGGTGCTCATTCTCTTCTTCATCTCTTCATCCTTCCTCACCAAGCTCAGCCCCCACAAGAAGCGAAAGATCGAAGCCGACTTCAAGGAGGGCGGACAACGCGACTGGCTGCAAGTGGTACCTTGGCCTCCATCGACTTGATTTTTAATTGAAGAATAATAGTAAGACTGCACCGCGTGTGTGGCGGTTGCAGGTGGCAAACGCTCTGCTTGGCACGCTGCTGTGTGTCGTGTGGCTGCAAGCGGTGGGTGTGGGCGATCGCTACTTCCTTGACTTCGGTGCCCAGCCCGTGCCCAGCCTTATCCTCGCCGCCTTCTTGGGGTATGGCCTCACCTCTATTCTTCTTCTTCTTGTTCGCCCGAGGCTCATACTGCCTGGCTCCCTACCCCCAACACGCCACACAGGCACTACGCATGCTGCAATGGCGACACCTGGGCCAGCGAGCTCGGTGTGCTGGCCAAAGGTAGTCCTGTCCTCATCACCACCTTCAAGCAGGTACGCACGCGCTGGTGTGTTGCTTTTTCATCGCCACTTACATCAACACTCCATGATTGCAGGTACCCAAGGGAACGAACGGTGCGCTGTCGCCACTCGGCACTGCGGCCTCGCTTGGCGGAGGTCTGTTCCTTGGCCTGGTGTTCTTCATCTCCAGCGCCCTCTTCTGCGTTGAGCCCACGTCCGCCCCCCAGTGGCCCGTCATCCTCGTCGGCGGCTTCGCTGGCTTCGTCGGCTCGCTGGTACCGCGCCTTTGCTCCTCCACCTCCTCGGGGGCCATTGCGTGCTTCATTCGTTGGCGTCGTCGAGCGGGCGCTCACCAACCGAACCACCAGCTGGACTCGCTGCTCGGAGCGACGCTGCAGTACTCGGGGTTCTGCTCTCGACAGCAAAAGGTGGTCTCCCAGCCCGGACCCACAGTCAAGCATCTCACCGGCGCCGACCTCCTCACCAACGGCCAGGTACCTTCATCGCACCATTTCTTCTTCGTTGATCTTACGCCGCACGCCTCACCGCACACGCGCACGCCGTTGGCGCAGGTCAACTTCGTGTCGGCGCTGCTGACAGCCCCGCTCACCGCTGCGGTGACCTACGCCGTGATGGCCTGAGCTTCATCGCCTCGCCTTGATCGTCCAGACGAGGGAGAAAAGCGGATAATATTTTAAATAAATAGAAATAATTTATTGGCAATAAATAAATAGGATTCACACGTGTAAGATGTGACATGGGGGGTTGTGTGTGTGTTGTGATGGAAGCGAAACAAGAGCGTGCCGACGGGGACAGTCGTGCCGATGTGCTGCCGTCTGGTCGTCGGTGGCCGATGTGTTCGCTCCGCAATTAAACAAACTTAAATTATAAATAAATATTAAATAAAGGAGTGGTTGGCGGCGAGTTGAAGCGAGCAGAGAAGTGGCGGAGGAGAGGAGTGGTGGAGAAGGAGGAAGAGGAAGAGGAGAGGGCAGATCTCACCCTCTCGCTCTCCCTCCCGCTCGGTCGCTTTCGTATCCTCTCCGCCGCCGTGGTGGTCTCTCCGCTGGCCGGTCATCGAGCGTCGTAGTTGAGTTGTACAGATCGACGTTGGTTCGTCGAGGGAACTTGAACCGTGCGTTGTCGCCCGACCGTGTCGATGGCAACAGCGGCTCGTCGGTCTCCGTCTCCGTCTCAGCTCGCTTGCGCCTTCGCGTCCCGCCGACGGTCGTAGTAGTGAGAAGGAAAGGTGTGGAGAGGAGATGGTGCTGAAGAGAGACGTCGTCGTCGTCGGTGGGCGGGGGCGGCCCGAGGAATCGAAAAAAAATAAATACAGCAAAACGGTCTCGTAATGTGTTGGGAGGAGAGAGGAGGGGGTAGAGGTGGTGTTAAGGGTACAGAGGCGCCGAAGAAGACGATGACGAGGAGGAGAAGAGCTGAGCCGGTTCGCTTGTTGTGAGGCTGCGTCGCTCCGTCTTCGCTGTCGTCGGTGGTAGCCGTTTTTGATTTAGTTATCGGTGGGAGGAGAGAGGAGAAGTGGTGATGCTGAGGTGGTAGAGGAGAGGGAGGAGGTGGTAGTGGTGGTGATGCTGCTCCTCCTTTAGCTCGAGGAGGAGATGACCTTCTGAGTGAGCGTCGCCGAGTCGGCTCCGTCGATCGTCTCCTCGTCGTCTGTACACAAAACTTGGAAGATGGGCAGTCTCTCCTTGGCGCTGAGAGTCCTCGGCCTGTGGCGGTGGGACGTGACCGGGACTGGCGTGGGTAACGCGGCCGCGACGGGCAGGGGCATGTCAACCCCGTCGTCGTCACCGTCCGTGTCGGAGCCGGCGTCGACGATGGCCGGGATCTCGAGCGAGAGGCTGGCGTCAACCGATGCGCCGCCAACGTCTCCGTCGTAGTCGTTCTCGTGCCCGCGCCCAACGGCCTCCGCACCCACGAGGTCCTCCTCGTCGTCGGCCCCTATGACGTCACAGCACAGCCGGCGTGAAATAGGTGAGGTCGCATAGAGCAACGGAGGGGTGTGAAGCGAAACAGTAGAAAAGGAGTGGAAATATCGGACTGGGGAGCTCAATTTGGGTCTGTGGTAGACACGAGCTGTGGAAGGCGAAGTGGGGAGAGAGCGTGACAGAAGAAGAGCGATGGAGCAAGAGGCGAAGGTGGATGAGTGGCTGGATACATACCAGTGCTCCTCCTACGACGATGATTCTTCTTCCTGCCGGAAGGAGAGCTCTTCGTGCGCGAGCGAGTAGACTTGGACTTCTTCTTGTCGTTCTTGCCGCCACTGCTGCCACTGCCACCGCTGCCGCTTCCCTGGCTGCCGCCCTTCTTCTTGCCCTCGTGCGACCTCCTCCTGTCGATGGCCGATATCGCGCTTCGCTGATGCTGACCGAACTCGCCGTGGGGCATGCTCTCGTGCAGCGCGTTGACGGCGTGCTGGGCGAGCAGAATGCGGTCGTGCGACGACGAGAGGCCGTTGCCCGGGAAGGCATTCATCAGGCTGATGCCGCCGTTCATCCCATTGAGCCCGTTCATCGTGAGGAGGTGCTGCTGCTGCGGCGCGAGGCTGTCCGCGAGCGAGCTGCTGCCGCCGCCGAGGCCGCCATCGAGGTTGTCCTTCCAGATGGCCCACTCGGGATTGGAGACGCCGCCGGGTCCCAGTCCGACCGAGGCCGAGGAGCTCAGGCCGTTGGTGCCCTGGCCGCCTCCCGGCGGTACGGGCAGGATGACGCTGTTGTCGATGATGTCGGAGTCCCCGGGCCTCTTGTGGATGAAGCGGCACCGCGTACCGTAGGGGCAGGTACCGATAGTGTGGAAGGTCTTGCAGATCTCGGTCTTGTACTTGGGATGCCGAAGGACGGGCCTCAGCTCCTTCCGACCGTGGGCGAACTGGCACTTGGAGCCGTATCGGCAGGCGCCTGTCTCGACGAACGATCGGCAGAGCTCGGTCTTGTAGAGGTTCTGGCCGCCAATCTCCTTCTCGATGTCGAGCGTCGACCTCTTCGCAGCGGCGGCGGCGGCTGCCGCTGCTGCCGCAGCCGCGGCCGAGCCGGGGCTACCTGCTCCCCCTCCGAGGGGGCTGCCGATCTTCTTGCCAGAGGGACCGGGACCCCAGCTGCCCGAATGCTGCTGGGGTTGATGGTGCTGCTGCTGTTGGGCGGCAAGCGCCAGCGCGTTCGCCATGCGCTTGGTCGTCGGAGATGTAGAGAAGATGTCCTCGATGGGCGTTCGGCCGTCAGCCCCCAGGCCGGACATCGACAGGGCGTCGTGGAGCGGCTGCTTGTGATTGTTCATGTCGAGCGTGAGGGTGGTGGGGCTGTTGCCTTGCGAGAGGCTCATGTTGGAGAGGGAGGCATTGAGGTAGTTGAAATCGAGCGAAGATTCTAGGAACGATTTGCCCTCGTACGATGAAGAGCCGCTGCCCATCGGTATGCCCATGGGCGGGAGAGGGCCTGGGTGATTGATGAATTTGCCATTCGGTGCCGTTCGGGTGGGCAGATCGGGGGCGCTGTTGCCTCGCGAGAGGGTGAGAGGAGGCGGGGGGCGCGAATTAACGCGCGTCGCGATGCGTTGGCTCGACGAGCTCCTCCAGTCCTGCTCCTGTTGCAGCTGCTGCTGGTTGTAATAGTCCTGCTGCTGCTGTTGCTGGTAGCTAGGACCGAGCAGAGACATGTCTCGATCGCGATGGTGCAGATGGAAAGGGGAAGGTAGTCGAAACTCCTCCCTCGTTTCCAGCTCGAGATCGAAGAAGGCGCTGCCGATGGAAGCCTGCTGTTTGGATGATGACGAAGATGAAGATGGAGTTGGATAAGAAGTAGTTGCGAATGTGGTGCTGCGGGGATAAAGGTCGAGTTGGTGGAGCAGTAGTGGTGACAGTGGTCACGCAAGCTAGCTGACCTGCGGGAGCTCGAATAATATAAGAATCGATCAACCCGATGAACGGGTGCGGGTCGCAGGTGGTCGGCCCGAGCTGTCGTTCGTCGGTCGTACGCCGCAGACCGGGTGGGATGTCCCGAAACCTGTTCGCGCTTTTGCCGCTCTACTCCAACCGATCTCTCCTCTCCCTATAGATCTTCCTTCCCTTTTGTTCTTGCTCTTCTTTATCGCCAACAGACGCCGCCCACTCCTGTTCTGGTCCCTTTTTGTTGTGTTTTTACTTCCTTCTTCTCCTCTTGCCGTATTTCCTCTCGTGGCCTAAACGCCACCGCGTGCCCCCACGACAAGGACCATATCCCCCCAACAGCACGCGGAATTGGCTCTCTGAATGGGAAATCAAAAACATGCCGAGGTACGATTCTTCATTCGTGGCTGTCTTTCCACAGAATTTCGATGGCGTGCACATGTTTGGGTCGTCGGTTGCTAGGTCTGCTGTTTCAGGAAGTGAGTACTGGACAACCTGTGTTCTTGGCGCGAACAGTTGCGACTCCCATCTTTAGTTTTTTTGAATTTGAAACTATTTCATTCGAAACTTCTGCACAAGGAAACCTCTTAGAAACATCATTTCCTTGCCTCGAGCTATTTGTTTTCGTTTTATTTTTAATTTCTCTAGTGCACGAAAGATGGAAGTGATGTTTGAGAATGGGGCGTCCTCGTCGCCTTCTGGGTTGCCGAGCGAGGCAAAGGGGAAGGAGAAGCAAGGCAGTGCCATGCCTGCACTCACCATTCACTCACCAGCAAAACAGGAGCTGCAGGCCACTAAAGCAAAATGGAGGCCCTTGCCCGCCGGTGAGCCCCACCTCGCCCTCTTTCCCTCTCCCCTCCTTCAACGTGACGGACTCCAGTGAGCTATTTTTTTCTCGCGCGTCCCGCGGTCTTGCTCACTCGATCCATGTGCGTGGGCCACGCACCAGGTACTTCCTGCAACTCACGCAAGGCTGTGGCAACCCCGAGTGCACCAACAAGTTCTGCGTGTCCTGCAAAGGTGCTGACCGCCTTTCCCACTCATTTCGTTCTTTCCTTCCGAGACGCTCTTCGTTCTTTTGCTTCTCACTGGATCGCGACAACACACACACACACACACAGGCGGAGTGCGACTGACGCCGGAGCAGGCCAAGGTGTGGAGCGTGCAGCTGGCGGCGCGCCCGCGTCGCTACCTGTGCGTGGGCGAAGAGGAAGGCCAGCCATCGGTCGCCAAGCGCCTGTTTCCTCCCTCGGCGCTCAAGAATGTCAACCTCGGCCTGCCCTTCTCTCTGCCGTCCAAGGAACTGCCCGCCGTCTCCGCCTCACCTTCGTCGCCCTCATCCCCTTCATCGCCAGCAAAACCCGCGCAAGGCGCATCGTCAACCACGTCCCCGCCGTTGTCATCACGCTTCTCTTCATCGTCGGCAACGTCGACCACATCGACCTCTTCCACGTCGTCGCCCGCGTCGATGACCTCTCCCTTTGCCTTCTCCTCGTCCCTCTCGCCGGTCAAGCCCACTCAGTTCCTCTTCTCGGTGGTGTCCAAGTCCACGCCCTTCTCGGCCCTCTTCTCCAATGTCGTGACGCCCGAGGAGGGCAACACCTTCATCATTCACTCGTGGTCCCCCAAAAAGAACCAAGGCTCGCCTCTCCCCGGGCCTTCGCATGGCGTGTTCTTACGACGCACTAACTGGACCACCTGTTGGTCGCTGTGCAGCAGGGGCGCACGAGGACGAGATCGTGGTGACCAGCCTCAGCCTGGAGCTCATCAAGCAGTTGGTGGAGGCGGCCAAAGAAGGGGACATCGGTAAGCTCAAGGAGATCATCAGAGACGGGTTCAGCGACTCCTATGTGCTCAATAACAGCTTCCTCAAGGTACACGAGGCACACTTCATGTCTGTAGCCTGTACCGCACGCCACTCATCGCTTGCTTTCCTCCACACCACAGAAGTTGGAGTTGACTGACGACGAGGATATCAGCGTCGTCGACCTGGAGGCGGCTGCCGAGGCCTATCGGCTCATCATTGCACTGGTTCGCGCCTCCTCCTCTCCGGCGACACATTGTTTAGTTGACACGAGCGAGAAGTACTCAAAACGTTTTTGTATTGTGTCGCGCTACAGGAGCGTGCGCCCATCCTCCACACGCTCGAGAACGCCACCGAGCTGGTGGTCTCCCGGCTCGCGCTCAGGAAGCAATCCATCGCTTGCCCAAAGGACCTGCGCCAGGTCATGATCCTCCTCGAGGTGCGTATTGCCTTGCTCCCCTCCCGTTCCCCCTCCCCCTCTCTTTCTTTGTCCTTTGGTCTGTTTGAGCTGGGCCGCTCATCTCTCCACGTCTGCGTGCATCAGAACCCGCTGGTGCTGCACGGCGAATCGTACGGAGGAATTTCGCCTCTGCGAAAACTCGCGCAGACCATCGTTGGACTTCCTCCCCATCTGCAGCGCACCCTCACCCGGTGGTTCACACTGTACGTGCTCCTCGCTGCCTGTCCCTTAAGGGGTGCGCTCCGAGACCACCTGACTCTCTCCTGACCACTCTTTCTACCACTTTCACCGCCGGCTACAGGTACTCCGAGAAGAAGTTCGCCGAGTTGATCGACATCCTGCATTCGTTCATCAATGCGCACATGCACCAGCAGCACACGCGAGTTCACGACAGCGTGCTCCACCACGGCATCACCCTACTCCGCTTTCTCTGTATGTCAGCTCCACGCACGCACGCACCGGCAGCACTTGACCATCGCTGCCACCAGGCCTAACGCGTCCCTTTTTTTCCTGCACTTGTCGGGCATCACTAGATGAAGCCAACCAAAGCACAGGGCGAGTGTCGTACACGAGCTTCTACAACGACGCTGTGTGCGAGAAGGTCAACATCAAGGACGATTACCGCAAGTGGATGCAGCTCAGGTTCGAATAATTCCCGCACGACACGCACACGCACCACCGCACACGCACCACCGCACACGCACGCACGTACACGCATGGCATGCGCAAACTAATGGCACACTCACGGAACCATGGCCAGACACGCTGACGTTCTGGAGGAGCGGAAGAAGGACCTCTTCAACGACATCGAAAGCGCGCCCAGCAGGCCGGCCGAAGGCAGCACGCCCGAGGGGAGGAAGGAAATGGTGGCCGACGACGAGGCCGTGGACGAGCGAGCGCCCGAGTACGCTACCTGGGTGTCCGAGGACTCCCAGTCCGACTCCTCGCCGGCCGAGACCCGTGCGACGACCGACGCCTTCCGCAACCATGCCATGCCCGACGAAGAGCATGGGCGACGGGTCGAGGTGCACGTAGACGAAGTGCAGAGCAACGAGGAGCGGGGCAGCAAGGCCCGCGTGCGCAGCTTCGCTGAGGAGGAGGCGCTGTCAAACACCAGCCATCAACGTAGGGCCGCGCGAGAGGAGAAGGGCAAGGAAAAGGTGGGAGAGGATCAGAGCGAATACGAGCGCGAGAAGAATGAAAACGAAAGCGAAAGTGAAGAAGGAAATGAGCGGAGAAGGGACGAGCAGCCGAGCGATCACGAAAGCGACGCGGCGGTGACGGAAGGCGAGGAGGCTGAGGAGACCGACCAGGAGGCTAAGAGGCGCAGGAAGCGAAAGGAGAAGCGGAGGGCGCGTAGCTTCCTCGACAATACGGACGCTCAGCTCACCAAGACAGAGTTCTTCTTCTGCGACTACCCCTTCCTGCTTGATCCCACCACCAAGGCCCGTATCATGCACATCGACGCCGCCATGCAGATGAGCTACGAAGTCGAGGTAAAGCCACTCCCTACGCTCCCAGTTCTCTTGCCTTTGTGCCGTCTCTCTCGCTGAGTCTGCTGTCTTTTTCTTCTTCTTTTCTTTCGTGGCGTACCAGGACGCAATTGCGAAGCTGTCCTTCCTCGGAATGCTGAAGGAGCAGTCGCTGCCGCTGTTCATCCCCGCCAGCATACAGCGCACGGCAGTGCCGCACCTGATTCTTGAGATCCGGCGGCAGGAGCTCATCGCCGACACGCTCGCTCAGGTGCGCCCCTCACTGTTATTGTCGTCGTGTTCGCTCACTCTCTAAATACCATCGACGAAACTGTGTGTTGACCACCACCGCCGCCGCCACCGTGCTGTTGAACCGTCGTACCAGGTCTCGGCCAAATTGAGGGATCTGAAGAAGCCGCTCAAGGTCAAGTTTGTGGGCGAAGAGGGCATCGACCAGGGCGGCGTGCAGAAGGAATTCTTCCAGCTCATCGTCGAGGAGATTTTCGACCCCAAGTTCGGTGAGACCGTCATTTCCTCTCAGCTCCGCCCAAGTGTGTGTGCACTTACCCTCGGGTGGCGCTGGCGTCCAGGCATGTTTTCGTACGATGAGGAGACGCGGCGTGTCTGGTTCAATCCCTTCTCGTTGGAAACCGAGAAACAGTACCAACTTATCGGCATGGTACGCATGCACACGAAGTGACACCGTACTCACCGCACACACGCCACCGCACACACACACACACACACACACACACACACACACACACACACACACACACGAATTGCCTGACAATGTCATCGTGGACCAGATTCTGGGCCTTGCCATCTACAATGGAGTCATTCTCGACCTGCATCTGCCGGTGGTCGTGTACAAAAAGCTGCTGGGCCACACACCCACCTTTGCCGACCTCAAGGAGCTCCGGCCGGTACCGCGCTGACCCCACGAGAATCGCTCTCTTGGCAAGCCACCAACTCCACACGAACCCTCGTGTCTCACGCACACTTTCTCTCGCGCTGCGCACCACATGTCAGATGCTGGCCAAGGGTATACAGCAGCTCCTCGACTATGACGGCGACGACGTGGAAGACGTGTTTTGCCTCACCTTCCAGGTACGTCACCGCCCGCCAACAACGTTCAACGTTCGCAAGATGCACGCACGTAGGCTCACAGTGCGCGACGCTGATTTGCCCAATGGCCAGACGGAGCACGACACGTTCGGCGAGAGGGTTGTGTACGATCTCAAGCCCGGCGGAGAGGACATCCCCGTCACCAACGCCAACCGAAAGGGTACGGCGCCATTACCCTTCTGCTTCTACCACACGCGATGCTGTCATCGATGACATTAATGGTGGTGCCCCCCTGCAGAGTACGTTGACTTGTATGTAAAGTACCTCCTCGAGGACTCAATCGCTCCTCAGTTCAAAGCCTTTGCCCTGGGCTTCGAGACCGTCTGCGGTGGGCCGGTGCTTCAGGTTCACCTTCCCGCACACACCACATCTCTCTCTCTCTTCCACGTTGCGTCATTATCGACCTTTGTCCACTTACACGGCGATGGGCCATGATCAGCTGTTCCGCGGCGAGGAGTTGGAGCAGCTCATCTGCGGCAGCGCCGATCTGGACTTCAACGAGCTCGAGAAGATCGCAGTCTACCTTGATGGCTATCACCCGCAGCATCCCACCATCAGGTACACCATGTGTGACGCACTTGTGCGTGCCTTGCGTGGGTGCCATCCTCGGGGCGTACCTCTGATGAGCTTCGCACGGTCTGCAGGGCGTTCTGGGAGGTGGTCCACGAGCTGTCGGTGGAGCAGAAGAAGTACCTGCTGGCCTTCGTCACCGGCAGCGATCGCGTGCCGATCAAGGGCATCTCGAAGCTCACCTTCATCATCCAACGCAACGGTCCGGACACGGACAGGCTGCCCACCTCGTTCACGTGCTTCTCGCGCCTGCTTCTGCCCGAGTACGCGAGCAAGGAGAAGCTCGAGAAGATGCTCACCACCGCCATCGACAACGCCCGTGGCTTCGGCCTCTGTTGATGAAGGAGAAGACGTTCTACGTCTTGTAGTTCATTCACCGAATGAAGTGTAGCAAAATACGCAGCTGCATGGGGGGGGGGAGCAAAGAAAGATGGATGAAGAGAGCAAGCAAGAGCGCAACGCGGAGAGGAAAGACCACCCACGAGAGCTGATTGAGCTCAACGAGCGCGAGGTGCAGTCCCTCGCAGAGGTGAAGAGCGACTCCCCGTACAGTGCCAACCCGCGCCTCAACGCCAAGGTCGAGCTGTTACGCGGTGATATCTCGGCGCTGCAGGTGGACGCCATCGTCAACGCTGCCAACGAGACCTTGCTCGGTGGCGGGGGTGTAGACCAGGCCATCCATGCCCGCGCTGGTATTCCCCCCCCCCAGCATCTTGGTCAGAAAGATGGATGAGGAGAGCAAGCACTGTAGTAACGAACTGCATGCGTGGTTACTCGACTCCAGGCCCAGAGCTGGTGGCGGAGTGCTCGCGGCTGCCAGCGAACCGGTTCGGAGAGCGCTGTGCTGTTGGGGAGGCGCTGCGAACGGAGGGGCACGGGCTGCCGGCCAAGTTTGTGATCCACACCGTGGCGCCTCTCTTGGACGACGACGGGCAGCCGCAGGGGCACCTCCTCGCGCAGTGCTACGAGAGCTGTCTTCGACACGTCGATGGCCAGCACGTACGCTCGCTCGCATTCTGCTGCCTGGTACAAACTACACCGCTCGCTCGTACCCAAATGAAGACTCTTACTTGCCACACACTACACATTCGACACACACGCACGCGACACCAGGGCACGGGCTTCTATGGGTTCCCCATGGTGCCGGCGGCCAAGATCGCTCTCGGGACCGTAAGGCGCTGGCTCGAAGCGCCCGACGTGCTGGACCGAGTTGACCGAGTGGTGTTCTGCACCTTCACCGACCTGGAGATGACCGCCTACACCGCGCTCTGGCCCCACTTCTTTCCCTAGAAGGGGGGGGGGGCATCACACATCAAAGTAATCGGCCCGGCCTATGAACGCGAAGCAACATCGGCGAACCATGCCGCATCCGTCTCCAGCCTCTCCAAGAGCAGTCGCGGGCCTACAGTTGTGGTTGGTGGTGTGGGTGGTGGTCAGAGAGTGAGTGAGTGGTGTACGAGGTGTTGGGTGGGGCTCATCATCCGCACCGCATTCGTCGTAGTCCTCTTTGTAGACCCAGTGGTCGATCATGCCCGGAGCGCTGGAGACCTTGGACCCTCCGATCCACGGCGCAAGCTCCGGATTGGGAGGCACAGACACCTGAACAGTCAGGCCAGCTTCAAGCAACACGCACGACACCTTAGTGAATGTGTGTGTTGCAGGTTGAGTTGGTCGACAAAGGGTACCTGTGGTGATCAGCTTGTCGACCTCCTGCTGCAGCCTGGTGGAGAGGCCGCTGAGCCGGGCGGTTGCGCCGATCAGCAGAATGTTGCGACTGAGCTCGGACCTGTGGCGCACACGGAGCACGAACATGAGTGCACTCAAACGTTCAATGTCGACAACAAGACAACCACGATCAAGGCAGGTAACTGAATATCTCGTCCGGTGGAGTCGAGACTGTTGATGGTGTCCGCAACGGCGTAGTGGATCCCCTTGGGCGAGCAGTACTTGTCCAGAGCGCACAGCGGCTGTGGGTGGAAGAGCGCCTCTGCGCACTCGAATCGCTCGCTGCCCACTTCCACAATGCTGCCTGTGGCCAGCGACCATGCGAGTAATCCAACTCTCCGCTTGTCAATCATCACACACAACCGCAATCCCGTCGCGAGGCTCTCGTACCATCGGGGGCTTGGTACTGGCGGGCGATGCTAGTGGTGGTGGACCGAGTGATGGACCGCGGCCAGGAGCTCTCCTGGCAGAAGGTCTAGGTAGGTCCCATTCAGGCGAATTGAATTGTAGAAGGGCAGCGAGGCCTGGGGCATGGCGGCCAGCCGACGATCGAGTTCCAGATTCGTCGAACAGTAGCCTAGCGCGTGCTTTATGTCTGACCAACCAGACCGGAGGTGTTGGTTTAACATCTTCTCCAGGTGAGAGAGAAACAAGGGAGGGACTACCTGCGGCCAGGCTGTCGTGATTGTCGAGATCGAGCGTTGTCGGCGCTTTCTTCTTGAGCAGTGTCGCCAAGTACTTGGTGAGGTTCGCTCCGCCCAGGCCAGGCAGCTGCACCGCCCCATTGCCATGGACTTCGCCTGCAGAGGAGAGGGTAAGCGAGAAACTGCTTGCACGGTTGTAGTCATCGCACCAGCACATGCCCGCCAGTGGCCTCCCCAAAAAGTATGTGCGGTACCTTGGACGACCGGGATGATGTGCGTGTCGTCATTGCCGATGTCCACCACCAAGGCCGTCGGCCGGCCGGCCCTGACGGCTGCCAGGACTTGCTGTCGGCAGGTGCGCTGTGAGACACTTGGGAGTGGGTGGGCGAAGGGCTTGGCGAAGGGAGGGAGGACCTGATTGGCCACAGACAAAGCGGGCACGCTGTAGTTTTCAAACAGGATGGCCATCGTGGTCGCACGCGCAACGTCGGGGGCAATCCAAGAGTCGGCAACCATGATCGGGTGCTCCTCTGGGTCCATATCAGGTAGCAGATGACGCCTGCAGCACCACAGGAAACAAGCCGGTGAGCGCTCTACGTGACACCATGGTGCGCCCGCCATGACAGTGACGCACCATAAATCCTCCATCCAGTTCCAGCCTTCCACCGACCTGTTGCGTATCTGCGGTGTAAAGAGCGGGTGAGCGCAGAGGTCAAGGTGTGCGCGGAAGCAAAGTGGCACACAGAGGCAAACTGGGAAGCGGAGGGCCAAATAGTCCCGCTTGCTTCGCGCTTCATCTCCGACGTAGCGGTCCTTGTCTCTCACTCCCACCGTGACTCCGCTAGCAAAGGGGTAGCCCACCACGGGCTCTATGGTGGAGACCGGGGCTTCGGCTCCACCCCAGCCTATTCGTCGTGAGTGCCTGGTGCAGGCAGCAAAAGCTGGAAGAAGTACCGAGGCGCACCCGATAGCCCCCGTTGTCCAGCACCAAAGGGGCTCCTTCCTCTCCTTCGTCCATGCCGCGATTAATGCTCGGAGCAGCCATAAACAAAAAGAATTGGAGGAGAAGGGTATCGATCCCTTTACCTCTCGCATGCTAAGCGAGCGCTCTACCATCTGAGCTACACCCCCGTAATAAAGAGGATACTTTCACAAGTGATGGGGCAATGAAGAATTCCGAGGTAGCCACTCAGGCCCAACAACAATGCAATCAGCGAAGGCCACACACCAAGATGGAGCAGGTGCCGGACGAGGTACTGTTGCACATCTTGGAGTGCTTGGGCAATGAAAAGGACTTGGCCCGCTGCTGCCAGGTCTCGTGGCGCTGGTACGCCATAGGTTCGGACTGTGACCTTTGGGCACCCCTCTTCGTCCGTCGATTTGGTCGATCACCCAACGCCGAGCGCAAAGATCAGGGGCTCATCGTCAAAATGCAATTCATGATGGTTCTCCCTCCCCTTCACTTCTTCTGTGTCCCCTCTTGCGTTAACTGTGGCAGGGGGCAGGAAGTGGAAAGCCTCAAGGAGGAGAAGATACGGCAGGCCATTGAAGAGCACAACATGAGGATTGAGCGATGGAAGAAGGGCAGCAACCACAACCCCATGTACTCGCCCCTTCACCTTGCAAGCTTCTTGCTTCTGCGCCTCACTCGCTGTTCGGTTCAGCGCGATGCACAGCGAGCTGTTGCCCGTACTCAAATACCGCGACGGAGAGCTGCAGGAGGTGTCCTTCATCACAGGTCTGTCTTCGGCGCCCAAACCGACACGCGTGCGAGTGTGTCTGGCGTGTTGCTTACTCACTGTGGGTCTTGCTTGATGGTAGCCAAGCACATGTGGGGCCTTCTCGCCTGGTTTGTTCCTGTGGGGGTGGCCTGTAGCGTGGGTGCCCGGCCAGCTCTTGTTGCGACCGTCCTGGTGCTTACACCTCTTTTATTCGCTGCCCTGGCGTGGTTGTGTTTGCCGCCTCCGCTCACATGGCATCGGTCTGTCGCGCAGTGTTCCCTGACGCGCTACTACACTTACGATGCGTACTACGACGAGGCGAAGCTGCAGCCCAGGCCCAACAAAGATAGGCTGCGCTCGGTCGCGAAGTGCCTCATCTCTGGTACGACACATCAACACCACGTGTTCGCCTTTCTGCTTCGCACCATCATGACACTCCCTACAGGCATCGCCGTGTGCGCTGGGGCCGCAATGCTGGGCTGGGCATCGGGCGCCGGTGTGCGCGCATCGATCGACAAGTCTATCCAGACCATCATCGGCTCCGCGTAGTTACATCCTGGCCGATGCACGTTCACCAATTGCTTCACCATCACCCGACTCATGGTCAATTCAAGTGCTCGTCCCCTTTGATGCTCACGCGTCTCCTTATTAGTATGGTGCAGTCGACAATAAAGTGTCTGCTTGATCTTGGCGCTGGCACGCTCATGTCTCGGGCTGACAGAGTCATGCTGCTGGCGATGGGTTGGCACCGCAGAGTCCTCTTCATGCGGAGCTGGCTCTCTTCTCCACTATTCATACTTCACCCACCGTAGAACAACCACAATCTTAACCGCCTTTGGATTACGTCAAGTGACCGAAGATGCACAGCCTCTACACAAACGCAGTACTGCAAGCAATGGCGTTAGCTATGGTGGCTGCGCTCATCTGCCCTGCGTCGGGGGCTCATTACCAACTCGACCGTACTTCAGCGACTCGAGAAACCCACGGCAGAAGTACCCCATCACCACTGACGTAATTTGCCCTTGGCTCGTTAGCTGACACTGCAATGGTTAGATGCGCTGGAGAGAATTTATAGGGACGTGGAGGTGAGCCAGTCGGTGCACAGCCTGTGCTGGAAGCGAGCAGTCGAGAACCTTGTCGAGGGCTGTAAGGCCATGGACGGTACGAATGATCTGTCTGTCCTCCTTCTGTTTCAATGGTTGACGAAGTGCGAAGCAGATGCGGAACGCAGCAAGTTTGCGATGCAACTGGCCAACTGCCACATGGAACGCTCCGGGCTGCCTGTGCACCCGTGCACCAACGACATGCAGCTCATCGAATGGTACCTTGTACACCACTTGCCTTATCTTCTCTCTCGCACGCACCCAGAGCCTCTGTCTGACACATTCATGTCATCGCTCTCTAGCACCCGACCGATCACAAACAACCCCATCGCCTTCAACGCCTACACCGGTACGTGCACCTGGGGGTTTTTTAAGCTCTCGTGGGCAGGACATTGACGTACGCGTTCCCATGGGATCCTCTGCGCAGAGTTCCTGCTGCATTCGGAGAACATCTGCTACTTCGTGCAGAGCGTCTACTTCCAGGAGAAGACGGAGCGGACCATATCCGCGTTGGCCTTCACCGCAACGGCCACGCTCGAGTCGATGGAAGACCTGCAGCAGCTGTCGTCAAATATGAATCAAATGCTGTACGGATTCTATCACTGCAGATGGCCTGCACACTGCAACAACTCTGCTCATTGTTGTCCTCTGCAGGTCGCACTCGGTGCAGGCGCAAGGTGAGCTGGCCAGCAGCCAGGTGGCCCTGCGCGAGACCATAGACGAGCTGAAGGACGAACAAGTTGAGGGCCTGCGCTCCATGCAAGCCCACTTTGGTGAGCTGCAGCTGTTATCAGGTCTCACTGTCTACGCCCCCCTCCACCAACGTGCATTCGTTGCTCACGGGTCGAGAACTCGATTGTATGCGTCGCAGGCCACATTCAAGCCGGCGTTGAGGAGACGATCCAAGGCCAACAGGCCATCCGGGAGCGGCAGGCCGAGTTCCGCGAGCAACAGGAACGCATGCACGCGCAAGGTCTCGATTTCTTCAAGCACATGAGCAGCGAGTCGGCATTCGTGCGTGAGCAGATGCAACACTCCACCGAAGCGCAGACGATGCTGCTGGAGGAGCAGAAATCGATTCTGCAGCGGGTGCAGAGCATCAAAGAATTCCAGGGTCAGCTCGTGGAGTCACAGCAAGAGTTCTTCGAGCAACAGCAAAAGCTGCACGACAACACCAAGCAGGTATGTGCTGCCCTGGTCGCCAGTTGTGTGTGTGTGTGCGCGCGCGCGCGTGTGTGCGTGTGTGTGTGTGTGTGTGTGGATCCATGCGGAACTTGCTCACTCGTTGTGGTGATGGCAGCAATTGCTGGAAATAATCACCGACTCAACTACGGCCAGCCACCACCTCCACCAGCTGGTCCAAGTGCAGACCTCGGCCTTTCAAAACGCGGTCGACAACATCGGCGAACTGGCCACCAAGTAAGCACACCAGGAACTCTTAGCACCGCGCTACGTTTCGCTTTCCTCACGGCAAGTGCCCTGCGTACCATGATGACAGATCAGAGAGCACCATCGCGGCCATTCACGAACAGCACACAAAGCTGTCTTCTCTTCAGAACGAACTGATCGGGAGCGTTGAGAAGGTCGCCGAGTTCCAGCGGTCGATCTTGGGTACAGAAGCGTACCACGCCGGCACGTTCACGTTCATTTGGCTCATCTTCTTCTCTCACACTGTCAGGCGAGTTCTTCGATATGAAGTCGATCGCCTTCTACAGTGCATTCCTCATCGCTACGTTTATTCTCACGTCCTTCTCCTTCACCGGCTCTGCGCGTTGGCGAATCAATCATTGGTATGTCCCGGCCACTTGCATGCGTCTCTGCGTCTTCTAACGCCCCTGCGTGCTCTAGTCGTCTTAGTGAATGTTCTAGTCGAGCGGCTGTTGCGTTCGTACGATCTCCAGTTCTTCCCCTGGGCCAGTGCCGACTCCCTCATCATCGCAGCACGTTGGGTACCCTCCCCACCATCATGTGCCCTGTGGTCGCGTGCAGTGCGTGTGGTCGCGCGCGGTCGTTTTTCTGACGCCAATTACTTCGTACAACACATAGGCGAGCCTGTGTGTGGCGGTGGCGGTGCTGTTTGCCAGCGCGGTGGGGCACAAGGACATCGCGCAAGACAACAACCGGCTGCTGTTGGCCATGGAGGAGAGGAACGCGCGCATCCTCGAGCACCTGCAGCACCAGGAGACCCTGTGGAGCATGCAGCTGCGCGAGATCACCAACAAGCACAGACGCGGCCTCACGCCCGATAATGAATGAGTGCCCGCTCCGAAGCGACGCCACCGGTTGGCTCGCGTGTGACCAATAGAAAGTCAAAGTTCCAGGGTTCGAACGAATGCAGCCAGGCTCCTCCTCGGCCGATCGGTTGTCGAGGCCTGCTTCGGGCAGCGGACGAACATGGCCCAGCGGGCGTGGGAGTAAAGCCTGTGCTTCCGCCACAGGAACAACCGCTGCAGGAAGTAACTATTGTACCTTGTGCCAAAGGTGAGCACACAGAGGGATGCAAGTTTCCCCGATTGACCATAAAGCACAGGACATGGCCTGATTACTGGAGTTCTTGGTCCTCAGTTCTGGGTCACGTGTGGTTTCCATTGCTGACCAACGTTGGAGCGGGGTGGCGTTGGCTGATCGATCCGGTAAAGGTCACTCCCTCCTAGCCTCCTGCAAAGAACAGCCTCCCGTCGGTTACCGAACACCCTCGAAGATCTTCAGTTGCACTGTGGAACGGTGTGTCAGCCTCGAGACAGAGAGTGATGGCCTGACCGCACCGAAGGCGAGGAAGGTGGTGGGCCAAGAGCCCTCTGATCACGCGCCAGAATACGTCCGCTCGCGGGATCGTTCAGTGCTCGCAGGTGCCCGGATTAGGAGGCCCTTGATCGCGTGGTGTTTGATGTGCTTGCCAGCCCTGCCACACTCTTCACCTGGCTGTCTCGCTGCGTCTGCGGGCGGTTTGATTGGCCTACTCTCTAGGCTTTGCTTTTATTTTTGGTGGTCGCCGCCCATTCGGGAAGCTGGCCGCGAGCGACGGTCAGTGACACTGACAGGTCCCGCGGACGGCCGAACCGCAGACCGAGCGCTCTTCTGCTCTTCACTCGATCGCTCGCTCTCGCTCGCGCTTGCATGCGCACATCCACACCCACATCTCCCTCTCCTACCCACCCACGCGAGAACACACTCGCGACAACACAACGACGTGGCGAGCGAAGGTGAAGGCATGAGAAGAGATGGAGGCGATGAAGCGACTGTCGAGCATGCCGGCCTTCCACCATCACGGCGGTGGCGACCACCAGTCCAGCAAGAAGGCGGCGGCGGCGGAGGACAACAAGAGGGCGACGAAGAGGGAGGAGGAGAAAGATGAGGAGAGCGAGGAGGAAAGGAGCGAGGAGGAGGTGGAGGAGGTGAAGGAGGAGCGGGATAGGAAGAGCTTCAGTCGCAGCAAGAGCTTCAAGATGAAGCTGCTGCAGAAGATGAGGAAGAAGAACGCGAGCAAGGAGGGCGGCAGCAGGAAGGAGGAGATGAAGCGCAAGATGGAGAGGGAGAAGCGCAAGGACGAGATGATCAAGACCTACGACAAGAAGGCGCAACTCGACTCGACCACCGCCTCATCGTCCCACATCAAGGAGATCCCTCAGACCGTCATGTGCGGCATGAATCTTCCCGGCTACAAATCTCACATCAAGCGGAGCGCGTCGTCATCTTCATCTCCATATTCCGCCGGCGCAGCTGCGACGAACAACCGCGGGCGGCAGGGGGATCGTCAATCGAACAGCAGCAACCCGCTTCTGATCAACGACGAAAAGGAGCGGCGTCGGGCCGAGGCCAGGGAGAGGCACCACCGCGAGCTTCGCCTGGGGGCCGTCCTATCCACCAACAACCCCCCGGATCGCTCCCCTTCCCCCGCAGCGGCCTCATCGTCATCTCCACCTTCCGCGGCCCAAAAAAAGAACGAAAACGAAGGAGAAACGGCGAAGAAAAGAGAGAAGCACCGCTCGAGTTTCCTGGCGCTGGGTCACGGAGCCACCAAGCGCGCCGAAGCCGCAGCGCGGAGTGCCAGCCCGCCAGCCACGTCGCCAGGCCAGGCATGGGTCAAGGGCACCACCTACGGCGGCAGCGGCGGTCAACAACCCCCAACCTCGTCGCCTTCCAGTGGCGAGTGCGACTACGCCGAGCGCGGGGAGGAGGGCATCGACCTGATGGAGCTCCAGCGCCAGTTCCAGCAGGTCGGCGTCGGCGGCGCGCCCGGCTTGATCGACGAAGAGCGGCGGGTGCGGCTCGCGGAGGACCGGGTCAAGGGCGCCGCGCGGCTGCCGTGGTGGGGCCTCAACGCCTCGTCGGGCAAGGAGGGCCGCCGCAAGGAGTGGGAGCGCTTCTTCTCCGGCTTCAAGGTCTCCGAGCTGTGGGAGGACGATGAAGGCGAAGACGACGACGACGATGAAGATGACGATGACCCCTGCCGCGGAAAGAAGGTGGCCTATCTCACGGAGGAGACGACGGTGAAGGAGGCCCTGGACGTGATGAGCGAGCGCGGGCTCAACGCGCTGCCGATCTGCCTCAAGGAGGTCGATGGCAAGGCCGAGGGCGCCAAGGCCAGCGCGGCGGAGAACGGCGGCGGCTGCGGCGGCGATACGCAGGAGGACGAGGTGCGCGAGCGTGCGCTGCGGCATCTGCGCAAGTGGCGCAAGGCCGAGCTGGCCCGCGAGCGCGAGCGGAAGCAGCGGAAGCAGCGCGGCAAGACGGTGCTCGGGTGGATCGACCTGCGCGACCTGCTCACCTTCGCCGTGTTCAAGTTCCCGCGGCCGCCGTCGGCCGACATCGGCATCGACGAGGTGCGACGGCAGGGCGTCGAGTTCACCCAACACAAGATCCGCGAGCTGGTCAACATCTACGGCACCAACGGTGCGCACGTGGTCAACGACGAGGGCACGGGCGGCCAGGGCGGCCATCGCATCGCGGCCAACGACCGCATGCCCGCCGTGTTCCGCATGCTGCGCAGCGAGAAGGGCCTCCGGGTGCTGCCGGTGTACGACCAGAGCCAGCTGCCGGCCGAGAGCCGCTGCCTGGTGCGCGTGCTGGACACCAAGGTGGTGATCCGGTGGCTCCACCGCGTGGTGCAGGACAACCGCGCGCGCTCGCCGTTCGTGCGCGAGCTGGCCAACCGGCAGGTGCGGCACTGGGGCGCCTTCGCCGACGCGATCCTGGGTAAGGAGCTCATCTACTTCGAGACCGAGGAGATGATCAACAACTTTGACCACTTCCGGGCCAGGAAGCGCGAGCGGCGGATGAGCAAGCTCATCGTACCCTTCGGCAGCGTCGACGGCGGCAGCACAGTCGAGGTGGCCAACCACAAGAAGAACCCGTCGCCGCCGCCGACGCCCAACGACAGCCACTCGAAGGAGAAGCTCGATCTTAACAAGCACCTCTTCACCATCTCGGCCGACCGCAGTGTGATCGACGCCTTCAAGATCATCTACAACTACAAGGTGTCGGCGCTCGGCGTGCTCGAGAAGAAGGGCAAGGAGCGCAACGTCGACGACGACGACGAGAGCAGCAGCAGCGAAAGCGACAGCTACGACGAGTCTTCGTCATCTTCGTCTTCTTCGTCTGGCGAAGAGGAGGAAAGCGTAAAGAGGAGGAAGGATCAGGAGAAGGCCAGGGGACCCAGCTTGAAGGAGGCCAAGGCCATGGTCGAAGCGACGCGCGACAGCTCGAGCGACGACGATGACGAGAGCAGCAGCGAAAGCGACAATTCGAGCGACAGCGACGATTCGGCCGCGTCGTCATCGGAGGACGAGCCAGGCAACAACGCAGCGACGACCACGACTTCGACCGCCAACCACCACCCGAGCCAGCAGTCCGCCACCAACCATCAGAGACCGGCCTCGCCCAAGCGCACCACCGACTCGCAGGCCCTGTCCTCGCATACCAAGCCCACGCGGTCCCAGAGCGATCCGCTGGGCCTGAGCGCCTCGAAGCGGGCCAACGCCCACGACGCGTCGGACACGGTCCCGGCCAAGGCCAAGACCCACCACGGGTCGGCGACGACGAAGGAGCGCAAGCCATCCGGGTCGCGCGGCAAGCGGGCGCCGGCGCGGATCACGCGCGAGGAGATGGTGGTGCGGGCGGCGCAGGCCGGGAAGCTGATCTCGCACCTGAGCTCGAGCGACCTCAAGAACTTCGAGCCCTTCGCGATGATGCGGTGCCTTCACATGTCGATCAAGGAGTACCTGGCCTGCTTCAAGGAGAAGAAGCCCCTGGTCACCTGCCGGCGCGACACGACCCTGCTCCAGCTCCTGGAGAAGATGGCCCGCGAGGAGGTCAACCGGATCTGGCTGCTCGCCGACGAAGAGGACGACGACGATGAGGAGGAGGAGGAGGGTGACAAGGGACACGACCGGAAGGCGAAGCATGAACCCAACAAACCGAAGGACAACGGCGGACGACCCATCGGCATGATCTCGCTGGCCGACATCATCGCCGAAGTCACTCGATTGTAGGCTGTGTACATAGATGTCGGCATTAATCAACGGAACAGCACACACGCACACACGACACACACGCTTCGAAGGCGTAAGCAATGGGGTGTTGTTGGGCACTCGAACTGCTGGGGCAAGCGGTTGGTGTGTTGATGGGAGTGTAGCTTAGTGGCAAAGCGGAACGGCAAACACCATCTCACGTGGGTTCGATTCCCGCCGCTCCCGAACCACTCACCTTTCCTTTGTCGCCCTACGGCATCGGCGAGTGCCTCTACGAAGTGGCTCGGTGCTCGGCAACACGGCCCAGCAGCGGGAGGGACGTGACCGCCTTCGGCTACTGCTTCTCGCCCTCGATTACCCTCAAGAGTTGTAATCACTCTGAAATCAAGCTCCAGTAGCCACACGAATGTTAAGGTGGCTATTTTCGCACCCGTGGCCTGACCACCTTAAAAATATGCGTCTGCGCACATGGACCCAGCCTTCTCTTGTTGGGGATTATTGCGCCCGGTCGGCGATTGGTGGGATTCGGCGGTTTTTTTTTTCAAAACAAACCACCACGATAAAGGCAACCCATCTTCAAGACAAGACACACAACCGCACAGCGGATGGAAGCTCCCGACCGTCTTCAGTGCACCGACGTACGCTTTTTCCCCTGTGTGATTTGCTTCTCGGATTTGATGAAAAATCTCTTTTTTTTTCAAGCATCAAATCGCTGACGGGGGGCTGGCTCGCAGGTCGGTGCGCTGGCAGAGCGGCTGCGGGACCCCCAGAAGGGGGTGTCGGTCCAAGACAGGCGCTACTTCTTTCGCACCTACCCCAAGACCTTTGTCGGTAAGCCCAAGCCTCAACCACGTTCCTAAGTAGCAGAAGAAGGAGAGTGACCCTCTCAACACGCGCGTTGTGTCCAGGCTCTGAAATGGTGGACTGGGTCTACACCAACGTGGTGGGCCTACGCAGGCGCAAGGACGCGGTCGAGATATGCCAGCAGCTGATGGACACTGTACACACCCGCCTCCTTCTTTTGCTGACGGTGGACCACAGCACATAGTGCTGACTTCGTCGTGCAGGGTCTCTTCCGTCCGGTCAGCAGCCGCAGGCAGGGCAAGCCCTTCTATGATGCGTCGGTCCTGTACCGCTTCACGGTACGTACCCACACACATGGGCGCTCTGCCTGCATTGTGCGTTTTCGTGCGTACTTGGAAGACGCCCAAGCGTTTAACGCTTTGCTGGCGTGTCGCGCTGCTCTAGGTGGACTTCACTGGCGGCGAGTGCGACGAAGATGAAGACGACAGCGACATTCTCGGGGAGAATAACAAGATCTCGTCCGACCAGGTGCGCGCCTGGCTGACACCGCCGTCGAGCGTCATTTCATGCGCGTGCTAACTCGCCCCACCACTTCGTGTGCTTGGGGGGCTGCAGCTTGATGACGTCCTTGTGGCGTTCGCCAGCGGCATCGAAGTCAAGAAGAGGCGACACTTCTTGCGCTCGTATGACCACTGCTTTGTTGGTTCGTTTTTCCTCATCTTTTCTTTATCGGACGTCGTCACGAACCCGCTCACACCGTCGCCACCTGCAAACCTGCTCGACAGGCTCTGAGGCTACGGACTGGATCGTAGACAAGTTCAACGTCTCCCGCGTGCAAGCCGTCGAACTGGGCCAGAAAATGCTGGGCATGGTACGCTGTCGCCTCACACCTCAACCCCTGCTGGTCACCAGTTTGTTCAAACTCGATCGTGTGGCTCACCTTGCACTGTGCGCGGTGTGATTCCCAGGGCTTCTTCGAGCACGTCAGCGACCAGAACAAGCCCTTCGAAGACGCCAACGAGTTCTACCGCTTTGTGGACACCGAAGCGGCCGGACCGCAAGTCACCGAGAATACCACTCTGTACGACTTCAACGCTCTCGACATCGACAAGAATCCGGTCTCGCTCAGCGAGTTCTCCGGTCGAGTGGTGCTGGTCGTCAACGTGGCATCGTTCTGAGGTTTGACCCCGAAGAACTATACGCAGCTTCAAGAGGTACGCTTCGCACGCCGTTCTTTCGCGCGGCTCGATATCACCCCGCTCTAGAACTAACGCGCTGCTTTCTCGCTACAGTTGGTGGAGACTCATGGAGCATCGGGATTCACCGTTCTGGGTTTCCCGTGCAATCAATTCGGCAAGTACGTTTCTCCCAGCCGCGCGGCCATGTGAGCGAGTGCCCCAGCGAGCGCACGTAGTTATGTCGGCACCGAGCGCGCGTTCACCTTTCTCTTTATTTGATGCTATATATCTTGAATGTAGGCAAGAGCCGGGCACGAACGATGAGATCAAGGAGTTCGTCAAGAAGTTCAACGTCACTTTCCCTCTGTTTGACAAGGTTAACGTGAATGGACCTCAGGCCCACCCGCTCTTCAAGTGGCTCAAGGACGAGTACGTTTCCACCCGCCCCCACCACGCCCACTGGCTCGTCTTGCATTGGGCTCACCTCACCTTCGCTGTTCGTTTGTCTGTCCGTCCGTATGTACACACTGTGTAGGCTCCCCGGATCCCTGGGCATCAAGGGCGTGAAGTGGAACTTCACCAAGTTCTTGATCAACAAGCAGGGAAAGCCTGTCCAGCGCTACGGCCCGCCGACCGACCCCAAGTCCATCGAGAAGGACATCCTCACCCTGATGGAGAAGGACTCCCTCTAGGGCGCCAAGCTCGAGGAAGGGAAGCGGCGAGTCGGTGAGAGACGAGGCGAGGGACGGACCGTGACGAAGAAGAGTGCATGCGAATGAAGGCGCCTCCGGAAAACACAGCCCCAGATGCTCGTGTCGGTCGCGCCTGATAGGATACGGAGCGATTCCAACCGTCGCTCCTTGCGCTCCTTCTCCGGCTCGTCTCCTCACCTCCCCTCACCCTCGCCCTCTCCCGCCCTTGCAGGCAAACCCCCTTTACACTTCAAACCCTTTTTTTTCAATCTACATTTCAACTCAGCCTTGTGTGTTGAGTTTCGCGAAAAAGAAGAGAAACGTTGTCAGAAAGATGGAAGTTGAAGATGTGCGGCTGGGGGCTGAACTCGAGCGGCTCACGGAGGGAGCCACGTGGTGCCGTGTCTCTGTTGGGTGCTCGGGTGCAGCGGTTTGGCATCTACAACGACCGCTCTCTCCAACCACGGCCACTGCCGCGCCCCCTCTGCCGTCATCGACCTACCTCAAGATGGCCCCGGCTGGCACGCTGGCCGCTGACGTGGCGGTCATGCAGCTGCTGAAGTCTTGTGACGTACCAGCCCCACACGTGCTCCACTACGCCCAAGGCGGCGAAGGCCAGGCCGACTTCCTGCTCATCAGCGCACTGGCGGGCGTGCACGGCGCGACCGCTGAGGCCTTGTCTAGGCCCGAGGCGCTGGTGAGGAGCTTCGCCGGCGGCTTGCAAAGCCTTCACGGCCAGCACTCGACGGCCCTCTTGCGCAGTGCTGAAGACCTGGGCGCCAAGTTCGACAGGCGGGTGGCGGTGCGAGTGGCCCGGGTGGAGCGGAGGCTGCGTGTGGGCGAGGTGCCCGGCCACGCAGAGCGGCTGGAGGCCATTCTAGCCCATGTCGCAAAACCGCCGCCCAACGTCGAATCCGATCTGGTGTTCACCCACGGCGACTACTGCCTGCCGAACGTCATCTTCCAGATCCTCAACAATCAGGCCGGTGAAACCGAGGCGGAGCTGCGAGTGGTCGGCTTCGTGGACCTGGGCTCGGCTGGCGTGGCCGATCGATACGTGGACCTGGCCAGCGCCGTGTGGAGCCTCAGATTCAACGGGTTGGAGAAACACGTCCCTGCCTTTCTGCAGTGCTACACCGCCAGGTCCGAGTTGTCGGGTCACAAGATCACCATCAACCAGGACAAGCTCGACTGGTACATCAACATGTTCACCCTGACCTGAACCCAAAAACGCGTTTAGGAGAGCATCGCTTTTCTTTCGCTTTTCTTCTCGCTTCATTTTTTTGCTTTTCTTTCTTCACTCCGCCAAATTACTTTGGGTGCAATGGCACTTTTCACTTCAACCCCCCCCCGTCACAGTGCCTCTACCGCAAGCTATCCCCTTCTCCACCTCCAGCACACCAACAAGTGTACACTTAAAAGACAATGGCTAACCAGCAGAAGGAGAACGAACCGGCGGTGGACGTGTACATTCTGCTAGAGGGCATTAAGGGTCCCGTCACCGAGCCCGGGCACGAGGGCTGGATCAAGGGCCTGTCGGCGCAGTTCGGCGTGGGCCTCGCTGTGGGCGGCCGCAACCGCCGCTACCGCCGCAACCAGACGCCCGAGCAGCTCGAGGCCGAGCGCAAGAAGAAGGAGGACGAGGAAGCCGAGGCCAAGGCCGCCGAGGAGCGGGGCGAGACCGAGGAGGAGGCCTGGGAGCGCAAGGTCAGGTCCAGCGTCAACTGCTCGTCGCCGTCGGTGAGCGAGATCACCGTGACCAAGGAGAGCGACGCCGCGTCGCCGGTGGTCTTCCACCACACGGTCCTGCGCAAGCCCGTGCGCCGGGCCGTGGTGGAGGTGGTCCAGCGCTCGGACAAGGCGACCACCCGCTTCGAGATGGACACTGTTTTTATTTCAGGCTTCTCGCTCTCGATCGGCCGCAATAACAGGCCGCAGGAGTCGATGTCGCTCAACTTCCAGAGCATCACCTTCGGCGTGCGGATCGGGGAGCAGGCCACGACGAGCGGGTACGACCTGACCGACGAGGTGGTGTCTCTCAATGGTGAGCCGTCCAAGCCCTTCTGGGAGAAGAAGGACGGTGACGACAATGACTACTGAGGTCTCTTGTCTCTTGTTGTACAACAAGAAATGAATTAATAAAGAAAAAGGAAAACAACAAAAAAATATGGTCAACGCAGGGAAAAGAAGGTCAATGCGTACCGTGACTGGTGCCGCGTAGCCAGCAATTACACGAGGCAATCAACAGATCTCATCTTTCCTATCATTGGACAAATGGAGCATCTGGAACAACTGCAGAAAGCCAACTTCACAGAGGTACTACTCTACACAATCATTTAATTTAATTGAACAAATTGCCGTCCATTGAGCAGTCCTCATCACTGTGCCCTCCCCCGATTTACAGTACTATGAAGTACTGGAGAAGAAGATCGACGAGTTCGGTCTGCCAGTGACGCCGCCGCAGTTCCTGGCCGCAGCGATCGGTGGCCTGCTTGTCGTCCTGTTCCTGTTGAGCGTCATCTTCAGAGGTAAGAAGAGCGGCAACTCCTTCCTCTTCGTCGGTCTGTGCGGCTCGGGCAAGACGGCCCTCATGTGTCTGGTACCTTCCCATCTAATCATCCATCCATCTTTCCTGTGCCGGTCTGTGCTTGGCGGCCCTGTAGCTCATCTCCTCCTCTTCTTGTTGTGTGGGAACAGTTGAAAAACGGAAGGGTGGCGGAAACTGTGACCACCATGAAAGAGAACGACGTCACTTTCAAGCTGCCCTCGAGCGGTCGCCAGGTCCACGTCGTTGACTTCCCCGGTTCGTTGCTTTCTTCCTCTCTTGCTCACTCCCCCGTGCGTTCACAACCCCTTGCATGTCTGACCACGCCACACACAACACAACACAACACACACACAGGCCACCAAAGGCTGCGCTCGCAGCTGGACACCTTCCTCCCGATCACCAAGGGGATCGTGTACCTGATCGATTCCGTTGAGTCCCGCTCCCAGCTTACCCAGAACGCGCAGTACTGCCCTGCCCACGCGATGCCATGGCCCATTTGGCTCGAGTTGCCTTTTCAGCTGATCGTGTTGTGTGTGTGTGATTACAGGTTCCTGTTTGATCTGTTCACCAACAAGACCGTGAACAGGCGAAGGACACCCATTCTCATTGCCTGCAACAAGAACGAGATGGTCACCGCCAAGCGCAAGGAATTCATTCAGGGCGAACTCGAGAAGGAGCTGTACGTTTTCACCGCCAAGTAGAGTCCATGAGCCCTCTTCATGGGCCTCCGTGTGTCTCCAGGCACTGATGCTTCCCATTACCCTCCGCAATGCAGCAACCACCTGCGCGAGAGCAGCGCGCGCGGTACGCTGGCCGACATCGACGGTAAGAAGGGAGGCAACGTCGAGGAGATCACCCTCGGCGCCGCCGATGAGCCCTTCAAGATGGACCAGCTGCCCTTCAAGGTCTCCTTCGCCGAGTGCTCGGTCAAGCAGGGCGAGGTCTCCGCCATCGAGGCGTTCCTCAGCAAATGAGCAAACAAACAACGCCTGTACAGGTCTTCATCTTCATGTTAATCTTTGAACACTGTTCAAACGCTGTCCTTCGCCTCTTCCCCCCCCCCCTTCAAGAGGAAAAGGAGAAAGAAAAGCAACTTGTTCAGCGTCATGTCGGACAGGGCGCAGAAGACGGTGCAGGTCGTGCCGGTAGGCCCCCTACAGTGCAATTGCATCATCTTTGGCGACCCGCAGACGCAAGGTATGTTGTTGGCACCCTCCCCGTAGGTGGTTGCTGCGGCATTGGTCAATGCAAGCCCCCCCCTCAGGTAGGGCACTAAACCAACAAACCACCAAGAGTGCGTGGTGGTTGACCCGGGCGGCGATGCGGACACCATCATGCGCTATTGCGGTGATTGGCATATCCGCTACATCCTCATCACGCATGCCCACTTCGACCGTACCCCCTCCCCCTCTTCCCCCCAGCTACCCCGCGGGACGTAGCTCCTTTCTTGCTTACAGCGGGTGGCGAAGATATCTTGGCCGCAGGAGAAGTGAAGCGAAGTGCAGAGGAGAAGTCCAAGAAGAAGACGTTGATCGCACTGCATCCGAACGATCGCCACATGTATGACCACCTCGGCCTCCAGTGCTGCTCTTTCGGCGTACCGCTGGAGCAGTATGTGCCGTCTGCCAAAGGTGCGTGAGGGGAGCCTTCTGGCCTTCTGTATTGCGCCGTACCTCACACAAGACGTCCACTCGGTTGCTTCAGACAGCAAAGACGAGAGCGGGGACGTCGCGTCCTACACGCTGCCGCCGCCGGACGTAGAGTTGAAAGACGGTCTGGAGCTGAGCCTCGCTGAAGACTCGATCAAGTGTAAAGTGATGCACACACCAGGCCACTCGCAGGTATACTGGGAAGGAGATGGTGGACCCGAAACGACCAGTCACTGACTTCATTTGAGCAGGGGTCGTGCTGCTTTCTACTCCATCACAGTGGCTCGAAGACGGCGCTGCTCTCGTCAGGCGACACCCTGTTCTGTGGTAGCGTCGGTCGATCCGATCTTCCAGGTAGGTACCGCTCGGGCGAGCACCTATGATTCTCATGCATGACAACCTTGGTTTCAGGTGGAGACGGAGCGCAGTTGCTACAGTCCATTCAGGCCAAGCTGTACGTGCTTCCGGACAAGCTGATGGTTGTACCCGGCCACGGCCCCTTCACGACCATCGGCCACGAGAAGAAGAGCAACCCGTTTGTTCGTGGCTCACGCACCGGCGCTCGGCTGTGACTTTGTCGGCAAGCGGTGAGTGCCCTTTGCACGCGGAGCGAACGCAGACTTCAAGCGGCGCGAGGCCTCAGCTCGTGGCAGATGCAAGAGATACCGAGAAGCCAGAATGTTCTCGTAACGCGGTGCCTGGTGGGATTCGCGGTCAGAAATGCGAAATATGAATTACCATTTTATATCGTGCATATTTCACATTTTAGTCACACACTGACCGGAGGCATCGGGTTGGCGTGTCGACGAGGTGGGCCAGCACCACACCTCGCCGCGTAGGTTGTGCCGCTACGGGGCGGAGAGCACAACTGCCAAGGCGACCAAGACGCGCAGGCAAACGAAACCGCACGAGGAGGGGTGGACAAGCTGCCCGTGCATCAGTCAACGATTTGCGCCTGAAGAGGGAATAGGAATCGATCGAATCGATTCACGTCGACAGGCCGGCAGCAACGCGTAAAAGATCCTCGCGTTCTGAAGAAAGACCGGTCGAGGCGCAATTCATCCAATCGAAAGGCGAAACCCTTGCGTAAACATCACCAGCACAGATGGACGGCAAGGATGGAGGTAACCGTTTCTTCTGCCCGCAGCGCCAAGGCATGCCTGGCACCGCAGCACAAAGTTGCTCGGTGCCCACTATCTTTATTAGTACTTCATTTTTGTTTATTTGTGTATTTGTTTCCTTCTTGCGTGGGGCTGACCCCTCCTTGCTCGCAGGCAGGGAAGGGCTTCCCACTTCTGCGCACGAACTGGACACAAATCTATCGTCGCCACGCTCGCACGTGTCCACCAGCCCGCGCCGCTCGTCCAACAACTCGCCCGACTCAGCCGCGGGCAAGGTGGAGCTCACTTTCAGCTCGGTGCCCACCCTCCCCATGCTCGAGTTGCCCAAAGGCAATGCCGACAGCTTCAACGGCAAGTATGACTACTCGATCGCTGTCGACAAGCCCTTTGCCTTCGACACTCCCAGCGATGAAGAGCGTACGCGTGCTACTCTCGCCTGATATTCTCGCCCTTTACAGTGGTCTTGTCATGCTCATCTCGCCGGCCATGTGAATGTAACGCAGTGACCAACTTCCGCATGCACGTGGAGCCCGATGACTTTCTGAGCAGCATACCCGAGCCAGACACGGGCATCTTTCCCGAGGAGTTCGACCGTGAGGTATTGTTCCCTCACCCGTGGCCTGGCCCCGATGGCAATTGATGCTCACCGTCCTCCTCTTTTGAACCCACAAACGCAGAAATTCGAGAAGGTCGCGGGCAACATCAGCTGCTTCAGCTACGTCCCGTATGTGTTCATGTCTCCTGTCGCGCCCCTTCGTCCGCCCGACCAGGTACGGTTTCTGCAGACTGAACATGACCGTAATTAATTCTTTATTGACATTTTCTCGTGCATTGATTGGTCCTCCAGTTCGAAGAGGCCGAGAAGTGCGAGGACGTCAACGAAGTAACGAGGAAGAAGAAGGCCGCCGACGGCCGGGTCACCTTCATCAAGATAACCGACGTTCAGCTGGGTTCGAAAGTGCTCAAGTCCCTCGGCAAGTCTGTACGTTGCTCGGCAGCCACTGGCCCGTTATGTTTCAGAGAGCTAACTCTTGGGCTTGTGTCGATGTCTAGATATCGCAATACGGTGGCTTGAGCGTGTTAATTCTGCGCTCGCTCAAGCTGCAGAAGCTGGACGACTTTGTATTGCCCAAGCTCCAATACGTCGATCTCTCCCAGAACCTTCTCAAGACGGTCAAGGCCTGCTTGGCCATGTTCAAGCATTCCCCCTATCTCGAGATGATCAAATTGCAGGACAACCCCGTCACGAGCAAGCCAAGCTATAGATCGAAGGTACTGGCCTCCTTTTGGTGAGTCCCCTCTCTTGGCGATCGATCGCTCTGATCACAGTACTTTGTCTTTGGTTTCATTCAGGTGATCGGCAACTGCACTCTGTTCTTGAAGGCGCTGGATGGCCAGCGCGTGGAGATCCAAGAGAGGATCCAGGCCATGATCACCTACGGCCCCAAACAGGTCAAGAACACCACAGGCCCCGTCCAGTGGGACCTCAGCTTTGTCGCCACGCCCGAAGTCAACGGTTTCGCACCCTCCTTCTTGCACATGAAGCCTTCCTTCCGGCTAAACGCGCTTACCTCTTTATGTCACTGTGACCATGCAGCGATGAAGACGTGGCAGCCCTCGCAGCTGGTCATGCTCACGTTGCCCAGGCAGAACCTGACCTACTTCAACGTGGGCGGGCTGGTGAACCTCGAGTACTTGGACCTGTCGAGGAACGCGATCAGGGAAATCCGGGGCATGGGCCTCGAGAAGTGCCACGCTTTGCAGCACCTCAACCTCAAGCAGAATCTGATCGCGAAGCGCGAAAACCTCAAGGTGTTGGGCTTCCTGCCCTGCCTGCAGTACCTCATGCTCAAGGGCAACCCGGTGACCAAGGCACCCGACTACCGACTGACCGGTACATCCATTACTCATCGTACTGGGGCTCGGATCTAACACAATCAGCGTGGCATGCGTGATTACAGTCACGTTCGAGACGCGGTATCTGCGGGGCTCCAACAGGACGACGGGTCTGGTCGAACTAGATGAAGTTCCAATCACCATCGACGAGAGGATAGCGGCGCTCGAGGCCAACAAGACGAGTATCGACATCCCTATGTGGCGGTACGCCCCCCCCCCATACCACGTTTCTCTCAACCATTTCACGAAACCGCCAATCCTCACAAACTCTATGGCGATGGCAGGTGGAAGTACATGATCATGCAAACCTTTGGCCACATGCAGATCAAGACACCCGACGTCGTGTCGAAGATCAAGTCGCTCTCCTATCCGAGGAGCCGGCTGACTGTAGTCGAGGTTCGTTCAACTCAGTCCTCGCTTTAAAGCTGACCGCACCCCAAAGCGAAGACCTGTCACTCACAAGCGTTGCGCTCTCTCGACAGCTCTCCGGCTTTACGTCCGTCGAGTTGTTGGACCTCAGCAAGAACAGTCTCAAGGACGTCACTGGGCTGGAGTGTTTGCACAAGTACGGCGAGCCTTCGCCCCAGCTCAACAGTGACGCAGTCTCATTCTTATCATACCTTTCCTTTCCCTTGCGCGCAGGCTCCGATTCCTCAACCTGTCGGACAATCCCAAGCTCAAGTGGAAGGCCGTTCTGTCGAAGCTGAGGAATGTCACCACCCTGGAGAAGGCCAACCTGTGCGTCACCATGGAGGGCCACCCGCGACAGGCCGACAACAAAAAGTACCGCGCGTACGTACTCAAGGAGCTCCTCCTCAACAATCCGGACCTGTTTGCGGTCGACGAGGTGCCCATCACACCGGCCGAGCGAGTGGAGACCTTTCGATCGATGAAGGGCGTCAAGTCCGAGAAGGCCGAGCACTATCGCTTCCTCCTGGCCGTCAACATCAACTCCACCCAGCCGACCAACAGGAAGTACCACCCGGAGGCCGTTGCCGTGGGCAAGCAGTACGACCCCGCCAAGGTGACCAGTCTGCTCCGCCTGCACAACATGGGCATTCAAATGGCGAACTTCAGGTACGCCCCTTATGAACCATCGCCAGCAGTCGGCGTCCACTGACCGAACTCATGCGTGAAGCCCGTTCGAGAACCTGGAGGAGATCAACCTGGCGCGCAACAAGCTCACCGATCTCACCACGATCGGACTTCAGAGTCTCAAGAAGCTCAAGGTGCTGGACGTATCGTTCAACCAGCTCTCGGGCTCTCTGAAGAGCGTACGCCGTTCCCTCTGCGGTTCCCTTGGGTGAAGCTCCCCACCTAATACTGACCCTCGCTCGCACTTTTGCCCCCCCCCATCAGTTGGCAGCGTTCCTGGATACGCTCAAGACGCTGGAGTGTCTGTCGATCCGTGGCAACCCGATCGTAAAGAACTTCCCCGAGGACCGCAAGCGGCTCATCTCGCTGATGGGCAACATGAAGGAGGTCAGCTGTCGGCTGCAGGTGATCGACATCCAGATCTCCATCTCCGAAAGGATCGAGGCCTGGAAGAAGTGCACCGCGCCCAAGAAGGGCTTCACCCTCCGCAAGTCGACCGCGCCCGCTCCCGAGCAGCTGTCGCGCTTCCGGATGGAGGCCATCATCTTCCAGCGCATTCCCACCAACGTGCCCGCGAGCCAGCTCAAGACACTGGACCTGCATGAGTGCGCGTTGGCCTCATTCGACGTGACCAAGTTCACCAACCTCGAGATGCTGCTGATGCGAAAGAACGACGTGCGCACGCCGAGCGACATCGCGGGACTCATGGAGCTCAGCCACCTGCGCGTGCTCGACCTGAGGGACAACTGCTTCGAGAAGCTCGAGGACTTCGTGAGCATCGTGAACAGCATCGCCTCCCTCGTGGCCATCGGCCTGCGCGGCAACAAGTGCACTGTGGCCAAGGACTATCGCACCAAGTTCATCGCCCAGCTGCCGCAGCTGCACGAGTCGCGATTCCGCCTCGCCATGGTCGACAACATGCCGATCACCATCGACGAGATCTGCAGCGTCTGGAAGGCACCCAAGGGCATGACCGCACGCGAGAAGTTCTTCCACGTGCTCATCCTCCGCAAGACCCCCGACGACGTGCCGTTCTATGAGGTCAAGGAGCTCGACCTCTCCCTCTGCGGGCTCACCAACGTCGACCTCTCCAAGTTCTCGGGCCTCGAGAAGCTCAGCCTCCGGGGCAACTCGCTGGACGCGGCCAATCTCCTCGGTACGTACCATTGACCTCCTCCACCAACAGTACCTGCGGTGGGTGTTAATGTCTGACGTGCTTCTCACTCTCAGACTCGCACGTGACCGATCTGGAGCACCTGACGGCGCTCGATGTGAGCGACAACAACATCTGCGACTTTGGCGCGTTGATCACCATCGCGTCGTCCCTGCCCGCGCTTGAGTACTTCTCCTGCAGCGGCAACCCGTGCTTTCCCAACAACGAGCCGCTGCTGCGAGTCAACCTCATCTTCAAGCTGCCCAGCATGAAGGCGTTGGGCGCGCCCCTCAAGCTCCTCAACGGGCACGAGATCTCTATCGACGAGCGGGTTCATTCACCACCCCCCAAAACTCTAGAGTTGCACCTAGTCTGACACACACACACACACACACACTATTGCCACCCAATAGTGCACTGCTGTGGAGAGGGACCCCTACATCAACATCGAGAACTTCCGCATGGACCTCCTGTTCGAGAAGATGGGGGTCGACGAGCAGGAGCGGGACCAGGTGCTCCGGGTCCAGGAGCTCGATCTCAACTACTTCAACCTCTCCTCCCTGCGTCGGCTGCAGCCCTTCTCCAAGCTCGCGTTCCTCATCGCCAGCCACAACCACCTCAAGAGCCTCGAAGAGGAGGTGTTCTTCAACCTTCCGTGCCTCACCTACCTCGATCTGCAGCACAACGACATCGAGGACAAGGGCGCCAAGCTCCTGGCCGTCTTCTCCCGCATGCCCGCTCTCAAGGCGCTCTTCATCAGGTACGCGCGCACCAGCTCTTACCCCACCAGGCCTCGCTCGTGTCATGACCGTATGCGGTGCCCTGCTACAGGAAATCGACCAAGGACAAGAGCAAGACCGCCAAGCCCAAGCAGTACCTGAAGAGGGTGTGCTCAGTGGTACGGCAGATCGAACTCCTGGACGGTCTGCCCAATCCCTTCCAGGCAACCGGCCCGAGCGGCTCCGGCATCCACGGCTTCAACGGGGTCGGCGGCCCGCCGCCGCTCATGATGAACCCGGGCGGCATGCTCGCGCCGCCGCCCGGCGTGCAGCCCATGTACCCCATGGGCGGCGTGCCCGACCCGCAGATGCAATTCGTGCCGGCGGGCTACCTGCCCCACATGGCGCCCATGGTCAGTAACGGCGGCTACGCCGAACCGCCGCAGGGCGACGGCTTCGGCCAGCAGGTGACCCCGCCATGGTTCGGCGGCGGCCTCTCGTCGACCTTCTCCAAGGTCGTCGGCTCTCCGGTGAAGACTCGCAGCAATGGCTTCGCCCAACCGCCGACGGACGTGGAAGAGGAGGAGGACGAGGAAAGCCTCTCGAGTGAGTCCGACGCCAGTGAGGAGGATACCGACGAAGACGACGACGTCGATGCCGAAGACGAGGTCGCCGTGAGGGACGACGGCGCGGCCGTGCCGGTGCATCGAAATGCCGCGGGGCTCATCGGCGTCGCCGCTCTGCCACTTCAAGCGGATGATGGCGAGGAGGAGGAGAGAGAAGTTGTCAGGAAGAACCCGTGGAACACGCGGAAGACGATACGATCGAACGGCCAGCTGGTGTCCAAGGGACGCACGCCCACGCTCAAGAAGGTGGAGCCCATCAGCGACGCGTCGGAGGACAGCGACGACGGATTCGGCGAGGGCGAAGATGAGCAGGAGGAGGAGTGGGAGAAGGAGACGTCGGATAAGGGCAAGGACGCCCACGGCGACGACGGTGACAGCGAGATCGGAGAGGAGGACGATGATCTGGAGGAGGAGAAAGAGAAGGAAGAGGAGAAGAACGAAAGCGACGACGTCAAGGTCTCGGGCAGCGAGAGCAAGAGCGAAAGCGACAGCGAAAGTGAAAGCGACAGTGGCGATAGCGACAGCGAGGCCGAGGCCGAGCTAGAAGTCGCGCTCGAGAGCGAACAGAGCGAGGTCGAGGTCGAGGAGGGCGGTCGGCTGTGGGAGCGCGAGAAGGAGATCATCCTCCAGGACCTGGAGGATGCCGAGCAGAAGAGCTTCAAGGAGTCCATGCGCCAGCAGGCCGCAGCGGCCGCCAAGCAGAAGAAGCAGCAGCGGAAGGAGAAGGCCGACGGCCAGGACAAGGGCAAGGCCAAGAAGGGTAGCCAGCTCTTCAACGGGAAGGCCTCGCATGAGAGCAGCTCCAGCAGCTCCGATACCGACAACGGGGTGCGTGCCCCTTCGTTCTTTCAGCTGTCGCTTTTCGTTCTTTGTGTTGACGTTTTCCTTTTTGTGTTTGTTATTGCAGGGCAAGGACGATGAGTACTGGGAGACGGACGAGGAGGGCTCCGAGAACGACGAGGCCGGGTCCGGGTCGACTCACAGGGTGCGGAAACAGACGCTCTGGAGCTCCACCCCGACCACCTCGGACACCCTGCGCCTGCTGGCCTCCAGCGTGTCGCCCGAGATCCTCGCCGACTATGGCTAAAGCACGGCTACCCGCCACACAACAACTACCTTTTGTACAAACCCTGTTACATCTTTTTTTCTCTTCTCGTGAATGTTGCCTGTTCAATACAACATTGTGTTCTACATTTTATTTTATTTTCGGTGCATCAGGAGGCCTCACACGTGGTCGGTGTGGAGGTGGTTGTGGTTGCTGGGGTCCTGGTACATGTCGTTCTGGTGGGCCACCCCTCGCTGGTCGTCCTCCTCGACGAAGTAGGGGTCGGCCGGCTCCTGCGGCGCTGACTGTCGTCGCTTCCGGGCCAACACGACGCCCGCAGCCGCTAGGCCCGCCAGGCCGGCCGCTGCCGCAGCCACGCCTCCTGCCACGCCCAGGCCCACCGCCATCTTGTGCTGTTCCGTCAGGCCCTCCGACGCGGCCACCGCCGGCGTGACCAATGCGGACAGCGAAGGCGCAGCGGTGCTGGGCGTGGGCGACGCCGAGGGGGAGGACGGATAGGCGGAAGTGGAGGGCGGAGACGAGGCCGACGAAGCCACTGGAGACGGCGAAGCAGTGCTGGCCGCCGGCGAAGGCAAGGACGAAGGAGCGAGCGAAGCCGAGGCCGAGGAAGAAGCAGACGGGCTGGGCGAAGGCGACGAAGAGGGGATGGCTGAGGCGGTGGGGGAAGAGGAGGGCGAGGCCGGAGAAGATGGAACGAGCGAAGCCGACGGCGAATGCGTAGCTACTGGCGAAGCTGAAGGCGGACGAGGTCGAGGCGCTCGCAGCCGGCGAGGGCTGCCCGAGGCTGAGCTCGAAGGAACCGCCGAGGCCGACGGGCTCGACGGCGAAGGCGAGAGCGAAAGAGAAGGCGACGGCGAACGCGAATGCGGCGGCACCAGCGAAAGCGAAGGCGCCGGACTCAGGGAGAGGGAGGGGGTGGGCGAGGCCGAGGCACACACGGCGCCAATGCTGACGTCGATCTTCCCCGAGCAGACCGCCGTGGCACAGCTTGGCCATAATGTCGTCCTGGATCGACTTGATGATCGCGTACTTAGGCGAGTCGTAGTTCGGGTCGTAGACCTCCACTCGTGGCCGGGCATTTTAGTTATAAAAACTCAGGCTTTTGTGATTGGCTGATTGCGAGCTACGAGTGGAGGTCTACCACCGCTTTTTCTCATGAGAAAGAGAAGGGAAATGATGTAATTTGCACTTCACAGCGGAAGATGGGAGGCAAGGGAAGCAAGGGCAAGGACGAAGCTGGGTCTGGCTCACGCGGGCCTCGGTTGCTGACCGAATTGGACCCCGGGGCGGAGGTGGAGGTGGTGAGCCAGCTGTCCGCGCTCGCCCTCCTCAAACAGGAGCTCGCCCAGCTGCAGGCGGCAGCAGAGGAGGTGCAGGCCGACCCGAGCACCAACAAGAAAAGTAAAAAGAAGAAGAACCCTTCGCTGCCCGCGAGCGGCCAGCAGCAGCGCCTGGCCACGCTGTCGCGCTACATTGGGACGTGGGCTGACGTGGCCCGAAAGCTGGAGGACAAAGTTCCCTCCGCCGCCCAACAAGAGAGCTCCCACTTCGCACGCATGCCGCCCGAGCTCGTCTGCGAGGTCCTCTCCTTCCTGGACTACGGTAAGCATCACCGCACACACGACCGCACACGCCGCACACACGAGTAATGGCTAATTGGGCTCGCGCACAGAGTCGCTGCTGGCGTTTGGGCAGACGAGCGTGTGGAGCTACGGCGCGGTGCACCACTCGAGCGGTGCCCTTGTGTCGGCCAAGCTGGTGGACCACGTACACGCCGCCCGCGGCCCGGGCCTGGCCCACCTCCTCGGGCCGCTACCGCTAGAGGCCCCGCCCACCGCCGCCCGCCGGATCGCTTACAGCAGCGCCAGCAGCGCCAGCAGCCTCAGCGCATCGGTCTCCGACGTCAGCTCCGGTAGCGACGACGAAGACGGCGGCGACGCGGCGGCGGCCAAGGGCGGCGAGCCGCAGGCGGCCGAGACGCCATCGCGAGCGGCGATTGCAGCGCGTCTGTTGGTGGTGCCCGCGCTGCGGGACAAGGGCGCTTGGCTCACCCCGCGCGACGCGGAGATGTTCGAGGACGTGTTCGAGCCACGCGTGAGCCAAAACATGAAGGCCTTCGCCTCCGTGCGCACCTTCCGCATCCCCACAGCCCTCTACGCCTTCCGTACGCTTCTTTCTTTCTTGTGTGCGTGTCGTGTCGTACGTCGAGCGTGTGCCGCGTGCCGCGTGCCGTGCGCCGTGCGCCGTGTGCCGTAGTGGTGTATGTCGTTTGTGTCGTGTGCGCTCACCAAAGGGTGCAGGAGGCGGCGTGGGGGCAGCGATCGCGGAAGGACTGGCGAATGTCGAGGTGCAGCTGGCGAGCAACCGCAACGTGTGCCTCAACAGCGATGCGTGGACCCACCGTCCACTCCGATTCGGTCCCGAGCTCGTGCCCATCTCCTCGATCGAGCAGTTCGACGAAATGTTTCAGAGTACCACCGCATTGATGACGACGACGATGATGATGATTGTCGAGATCAGGCTGATTGTTTGTTTGTTTCCTTGGGGCAGGCTTGCGAGAGGTCAGGTGGCGCTCGACCGAGTTGGTAGCGCTGAACCTGCCCAGTGCCGGCGACGCGCTCAAGGCCGTGGCTCGATTGGCAGGCAGCCACGAGCTGCTCATGTGGAAGGACACCCAGTTCAAGGCACGCACCACCTTCGTCGTAGCCTTCGTCTTCTTCTTCTTATTCTTATTCTTATTCTTCTTCTTTTCCATTTGTTCTTTCACTCAACAAGTGCGCACCAACCACGCACATCACCAGGGGAGCGGCCTCGGTGGCCACCGGTTCCTGGTGGTGGGCGGCGGTCAGGCGACCGTGGTGCAGTGGGAGTACTACAGCAACTTCTGTGGTGGACCCTACGCCACCTACAGCTGCGGCATGGGCTGACCCAGCTGCTTCTACACAGAATGGCCGAATCCATCGTTCACCACCTCGCTCCTCTGACCTCCTCTCTGAACCAGAGCCACGGAAGAAACAAACAATGTTGGTCGTTGACAAGGTCGGCAAGAACTCTTGTTTTGTAACCGACCACGTCTCGGGCGTCGCCCGGGTCTGTACAAGAATAAATAAATAAATAAATAGGTCGTGTGCGGTGGTATCACCACCGGGCCTCAAGACCCTCCAGCACCCAGTTGAGGCCGAGGATGAACATCACAAGCACCACGGCCGCATGGGCCACGTTCTGTGGCGCCGAACTCAAGCGTGTGTCCTGAATGAAGGGCGGACAGGGGCAATGTCAGGCCTGACGAGCTGCATCACGGAGCGCGGATGAGTGTGCACGTGGTGGAGAAAGAGCGACGCACCCGTTCCGAATGTGGTCGGTTGGTGTCAGAGTTGGTGCACGCCTTCGAAAGCAGGAGCGTTCCGTCGACGTCGATCACGCTGGCCTGTCCCTCGCATCGCACACTGGTACGCTGGATTGCGCACAAGCGATTAATATTCAGAATGAGCTGGTGCCTCGTGTGTGTTGTGTTGTGCGTGTGTGTTGTGTGTGTGTGTGCGTGTGTGCGTGTGTGTCGTGCGTGTCGTGCGTGTCCTGCGTGAAGAATCAGAGGAAGCCGTGCTCACCTTGTTGGGCGTAATAGCCACGCGCTGCACCACCAGTTCCGAACCGACGACGTGTATCGCGCTGCCCTTTCCTCCCGACGAACAGGCGATGAGCGTCGCGTCGCTCAGAGTGGTCTTGTCCTTGCACGCGGCGATGAATATGCCGCCGCCCGAGCGGATCTGGAGTCGCCGCAGCTGCACGCCCTCGCTGGCGTCCACGAAGAGCGCCCCACCTGGTCGGGCGGTGTGGTTTACGAACACGCTGTCCTGCACCACCAATCCGGTAGCTGTGTGCGCCGCACGCGGTGAAGCGCCGCCGGTGAGTCGCAGGCCTGCGACGCGCACAGGAGGGGCACGTACTGTGGGTGACCATGAGCGCGCTTCCGCCGGTCATCGCCGCCGACTGGGCGACATTCCTCCGCGCAAGGCGGGAGTCGGTGGGAGCGAGGGGCTTGCCGTCGAGGAAGTGGGCGTCGGTTACAGTGAAGCCGGTGCTGCCGGCGACAAGCACCGTCGGGCAATGCCTCAGTTCAATCCCTGTGAGAGACGACGCCGAGCAGTCCTTGAAGGCGAACGACGCCGGGCCGTGCTCGCAATCGAAAACGACGCGCTGCTCGGACTCCTCCGGCCACCGCTTCAGGCTGAAGGAGAAGCAGCAACAAGTGGTTTAGCCAGCACCACACAGAGTAGAAGAAGGAGTTGAGGCGCGAGCAGTACCTGATGGAGCTGTCGGTGAACACGAAGCCCACATTCTCTGACGCCCGGTACACACCAGGTCGGATCCGCACCTGCGCACGTCAGGCAGTCAGTCAGCATTGAGAAAGAGCCCTGAACGGTGGCACGGTGTGGCGCGCACGAGACTGGGCGCGGGGCGAGAAGAGGTGGTGGTACCTCGTAGTCGGTGGACTTGAGGAGGTGGGAGCCGCCAAAGGCATCGGCCAAGGTGGGGCACGGCTCGTCCGCACTCCCGCCGCACGGACGCCCGGGCAGGTAGGAAGCCCGCTCATCGACGTACACTTGACGTGCACAAGACAAAATGAGGATTTTGTAAAATCTCGAAAGAGTCAAGAAGAACATACCAATTTGAAGCGCGGCTGTTAGAAGGCATTGGGTGATGATAAGAATCGCCAGAGGCAAGAGTCTAATGGCGAAAGAAGAAGGGCGGGCCTTCATTCTTATCTTAAGCGGGAAATAATGAAAGAAGAGGAAATCAGAGATCGAGACAGCTAGTAGAAGAAAGAGAACAACAGCGAGGCGTGTAGAACGTGGTCAATTGAGGGTACTGGATCCCAGGATCTCAGCCCCATCCTTCCAGGACAACAGATTTCTGGATCGTTGTTCGTCCAAAAACAGAGGAAAATTGGTCGCAGATATTTTGGACGCCGACTCCCCCACACTCGCCCCCAGCATTACAGCACCTGCCACCCTAACCCTCGAAACTGTCTACAAGTTTGTGGTGCGACAGAAATCTTGTTGGAGAAGGGCTGGATGTGCAACACCACTTGATGTTCCTCTTCGCCTGGCCAGAGATTGTGATAATTGGGTTTTAATAATGGTGACCGGATCTCCAACCTTTCTTACATCCTTGTAGTTTTCTACAACCAACAGAAGTCTTTCTTCTTCTTGTCTTCTTGCAAGACTTAGTCGAGGTTCTGCTTGTAGGTACCGACCTTCCGGTTGTTGAGCTTGGCGGTGATGGTGAAGACGGCGCCCTTGTCGCCGGTAAGAGCGTAGACGGCGGTGTAGGTACCGTCGCTGTTGTCGGTGGTCTGGACCTCGACGTCCGAATCGTCGGGACCCTTGATGGCAACGTCGAAGGCGTCGCCGCCGAAGGTCTTGTTCTCGCCACGCTTGTCGCGGGACTGGATGGTGAAGGAGAAGATGCCGAAGCCCGACTCGTCGGCGTCGGTACCCTCCTTGCAGTGGACGTGGAAGGGGGCATCCTTGATGGGGGCACCCTCGAAGGTGACGTTGATGTCATAGTCACCGGGGTTCTCGGGGTCGAACTTGACACCATAGGTGCCGTCGCCGTTGTCGGTGACGTCGGCGGGGACGTTGCCGTTGGGGCCCTTGATGTCGACGTCGAACTTGTCGCCGCCGTCAACGCGCGGGTTGCCGTCCTTGTCCACGGCGTGGATGGTGAAGAGGCCGGGCTCGTTATCAACGAGGCCCTCGAGGGCGGGACCCTCAGCCCAGGTCTTGGAGGCGTCGGGGGTGGCCTTGACGTGGACCTGACGGGGCACATCCTTGATGGGCTCGTCGTGGAGGGTCACGTTGACGGTGTAGTCGCCGGCCTCGGTCGGGGTGTACTCAACGGTGTAGGTGCCGTCGCCGTTGTCGGTCACGGTGGGCTGCACGTCGGCGGGACCCTGGATGTCGACCTTGAAGGGGTCGCCACCGTCGGTGCACTTCTGGCCCTCGGGATCGTAGGCGTGGATGGTGAACACGCTGGGCTTGGTGGCCTGGCCACCCTCGAGGCCGGGACCCTCGGCGTACGAGTTGCCGGCGCGGGCGCCCTCGATGAGCACCTTGTAGGGGCTGCCCTTGATGGGCTCGTCGTCGAGCGTGATGTTGACGAAGTAGTGGCCGGGGGTGGACACCTGGTAGGCACCGTCGAAGGTACCGTCGTTGTTGTCGGTGAGGCTGGGGTCGGCCACGTCCTCGGGACCCTGGACCTGGACCTGGTACTTGTCGCCGCCGGACTGGACCTGCTGGCCCTTGTCGTTGAACGAGGTGATGCGGAAGTTGGCGGGCTTCTTGGTCTGGGCGCCCTCGACACCGGGGCCGGAGGCGACCGAGTGGCCGGCGTTGGGACCGTCGACGTGCACGTGGTAGGGCGAACCCTTGATGGGCTCATCGCGCAGCTTGATGGTGATGGTGTAGTCGCCGGGCTTGGCCACGGTGTACTGGGCCGGGTACTTGCCGTCGCCGTTGTCGGTGACGGTGGGCTGCACGTTGCTGTCGGGGCCGGCGATGGTCACCTCGAACTGGTCGCCGCCGGTGGGCAGCTCCTCGTCGAAGTAGTTCTTGGCCACGATGGTGAAGTGGGCCGGCTGGTAGGTGTCGGCACCCTCGAGGCCGGGGCCGTACGCGTAGCAGTTCGAGGGGTCGGCGGTCCTCTTCTTGCGGGCCAGCTCCTCGCGGCGCCTCTGCTCCTCCTCGCTGAGGTAGTTGCGGAAGGCCGAGACGTAGGTCATCATCGACAGCTCGTCGGGGCAGTTGACCATGTCCTCGGGGTCGATGAGCCTGGCGATGTTGTAGTTGTCGAGCGCGGTCTGCATGGCCTTCTCGAGATCCTGCAGGGCGTCGCCGGACAGGGCCGACATGTCGGTCGGGGTGAGCACGCCCGGCTGGAGCGAGTCAGCCAGAGCGCTGAGCACCTTACCGTCGGACCAGCTGTTGGTTGGTTGGGTTGGTTGGGTAAAGTGAGCGTTAAATATTAATTAAATGTTTTGCATATTTTGTTAATTATAAAATAAATACTCCGTTAATTAAGAGATATTAATAAATCACGTAGAGCAACACGGAAGGAAGGAAGAAGAAGGTGCAACGTACTTGGTGGTGAAGTTGACGACGGGCTTGTCGACGTTGTAGGGGGCGATCTGCTTGTTCACCCACTGGAGGAGCTCCCACTTGGGCGAACCCTCGCCGATCATGTTGATCTGGTAACGCAGAATGAGCGTCCAGATGAGACCCAGGATAAGCTTGAGCTTGCCGTCCACGATATCTGTTTGTTCATTCGAGTAGTGGAGCCAAAAATAATATAAATCAGACATGAATCGTAAATTGCAAGAAGAGCGTGTAGAGTCGGTAGTAGTGGTAGTGTGAACGTACCCTCAGGACCGATACCGACGAGCTGGAGGCCCTCGTCCTTGATGAACTTGACGGCGCGGCCGTTGTTCTCGAGGTAGTGGTAACGCATGGTGGGCTTGTGGTTGTACTTGCCGAGCGACTTGGACGAGATGATCTCGAGCAGGTTGCACAGGTTGATACCAGTGGCCAGATCGGTCTCGATGTTCTCGATCTTCAGGCGCCTCTCCGAGAGGAACTGGTTGGCCCAGCGGGTGAAGGCCTGTCATGACGCACATCATCAATGAACTCGTGTTAATTAATGGAATGACCTGGGTAGTGACGGCGGCAGTGCATTCTACAAAAATCGGGGGAAAAAAATCGAATCAAAAGAATGAACGCGGTGGTCAGTGGTGCGCACCTTCTTCTGGACATCAACCCAGGTCTTATTCTGTTCCGCCATGTTGTTGTGTGACTACTACTGCTAGCGGAGGACTGCTGGGCTGGACGGGAGGTGGGAGTGAGGAGTGAAGAAGAAGAAGAGGAGCCAGGCACGAAAGGGCTTGGAGCAGCTTCGGGAGACCCAACCCGCCATTCGCTGGGGTCCCTGACGGCGAGTGACAAGCCACCAAATTGCGGTTACCGCCTTGGCCCCGCCCGACGCAACAAGCTCGCGTGCGCCCAACGGTCGACAGGAAGCGTGACGTGGGCTCGACTTCGTGGTTTTGATTTTCAAATCAAACGCCACCACCGGTGAGCCCCGGCACCCTGCGCTCCGTAGTACATCTCGTTGTTTCTGTTCACCTTCTTCTCTCCGCTACCGATAATGCCACGCCGGACCACGGTCTGTTGAGCGGGCGGCCGGGTTGCGCAGCGGAGCGGAACAAGAAGGTGGA
>NW_004457545.1:94733-99391 GCF_000313135.1 Acanthamoeba castellanii str. Neff
ACCCTCGCCGATCATGTTGATCTGGTAACGCAGAATGAGCGTCCAGATGAGACCCAGGATAAGCTTGAGCTTGCCGTCCACGATATCTGTTCGTTCATTCGAGTAGTGGAGCCAAAAATAATATAATTAAATTAGACATGAATCGTAAATTGCAAGAAGAGCGTGTAGAGTCGGTAGTAGTAGTAGTGTGAACGTACCCTCAGGACCGATACCGACGAGCTGGAGGCCCTCGTCCTTGATGAACTTGACGGCGCGGCCGTTGTTCTCGAGGTAGTGGTAACGCATGGTGGGCTTGTGGTTGTACTTGCCGAGCGACTTGGACGAGATGATCTCGAGCAGGTTGCACAGGTTGATACCAGTGGCCAGATCGGTCTCGATGTTCTCGATCTTCAGGCGCCTCTCCGAGAGGAACTGGTTGGCCCAGCGGGTGAAGGCCTGTCATGACGCACATCATCAATGAACTCGTGTTAATTAATGGAATGACCTGGGTAGTGACGGCGGCAGTGCATTCTACAAAAATCGGGGGAAAAAAATCGAATCAAAAGAATGAACGCGGTGGTCAGTGGTGCGCACCTTCTTCTGGACATCAACCCAGGTCTTATTCTGTTCCGCCATGTTGTTGTGTGACTACTACTGCTAGCGGAGGGCTGCTGGGCTGGACGGAAGGTGGGAGTGAGGAGTGAAGAAGAAGAAGAGGAGCCAGGCACGAAAGTCTTGCAGCAGCTTCGGGAGACCCAACCCGCCATTCGCTGGGGTCCCTGACGGCGAGTGACAAGCCACCAAATTGCGGTTACCGCCTTGGCCCCACCCGACGCAACAAGCTCGCGTGCGCCCAACGGTCGACAGGAAGCGTGACGTGGGCTCGACTTCGTGGTTTTGATTTTCAAATCAAACACCACCACCGGTGAGCCCCGGCACCCTTACCTCCGCTCCGTAGTTGTAGTACATCTCGTTGTTTCTGTTCTTCTTCTCTACCGGTCTGTTGGGCGGCCGGTTGCGCAGCGGAGCGGAACAAGAAGGTGGGAGTTCCCCTTTTTCACAGAAGAAAGTCGCTCCTTTTCTCTTCTTCTTTGACGGTTCGCGCAACAAGCCTCGAGGCCGGGTGCCCCTTGAACTAATCTGCAGCTGTGTGTGTGGAGTCGAGAGATGGCCGACGAGCACGGCAGCGACGAGGAGCGGAAGTCGCCGGACAGGGACCGGGGGAAGGAGAGGAGTGGTGGTGGTCAGTCCTCCCGTAGAAGGCTCACCGCACCTCCCGCGCGAGTAGAGGACAGGCGAGAACGAGATGACAAGAAGGGGGGCGGCGGCGACAGGCGTAGCGAGAGGAGGGGCGACTCGTCCCGCAGCAGGGAGCGAGGCTCGACCTCGGCGCATCAGAGCGAACGGGACCGGGACAGGGCTCAGGGACGACACACAGATCGACAACGGCGGGATAATCGCGAGCGGGAGGAAGAAGAGGAAGCGTCACGACGCCTGAGCCGCCGGTCGAGGTCCATATCCGACCGAGGCCCCGCGTCGGGGTCGGCGCTGGGAAGCGATGGCGACGACGGCGAGCCCGAGGCGGGTGGTGGGAGGGGCACCCGCCAGCATCACGCGCAGTCGGTGTTCAACCGCAACCAGATCGAGGCGCCCATGTCCATGGAGGGCTGGATGGGGTGGCTGAGCGACGGCATACTGTTCAAGAGGTGGAAGCGGTACTACTTCCACCTCGAGTACCCGTTCCTCAACTTCTACCACGAAGAGCTGCCGGAGGGCAGCAAGGAGCGGGCCGCGGTGAAGCCCAAGGGCAAGATCTCGATGCGCGGCAGCTGCCTGCTCGACTCGAACCTGGCGGGCGACAAGAAGCACGCCGACCACGCCAAGACCCGCTTCCGGGTCAAGGGCAATGGCAAAGAGTGGGTGCTCGAGGCCGAGTCGCCCATCCGCAAGGCCGCCTGGGCCGACGCGCTCCGCACGCACATCGAGTATGCCAACCCGGCCAAGTCACCCAACGGTGTCAACTACAACTGCAGGGTACGCCGCGCCTCGATTGGTGCAATTGCACCCAAGGTGTTTATTGACTTTGAGTGTGGCACATAGGCGAACGACGATGAGGACACCTCGATGTGCCTCAACATCTCGCTGAAGCATCTGACGTTGGTGAACCTGAAGACCGGCAAGACCTCGTGGACGCGACCCTACTGGCAGCTGCGGACGATGCAGCGCCCTCCGACCCACCCATCAGAGCTCTATCTCGACTTCCACGCCTACGGAGGCACGACGAAGCTGACCTTCACCAACGCGACCGCCCAGGTCGTTGGTGCCTGCGTCGCAGGCATCGTGGGCACACACGCGGAGTGGAAGGGGATCTTCCCCGCCGAGTGGTGAACGATGCAAGTATTCTACGCGTGCGTGGGCATGGGCTAGTGTAACAATCATATCTAGTTCTCCAATAGGATATCCCCCCACGTACCATCAAGATCTGTCTTCAGTGAACAAGCCCAAAAAGCGAAATGGCCGTTTCATTGCAACACACAAGCAGAGCCACTTCACGAGCCACAAAGGGCAAACCTGAGAGCTAGATCTTGTTCTTGTTGGAGGTATGTCTCGCTCGGCTTTGTCGAAGGCCTCAAAGCCCAGGCTCGACCTGAAGAGGGTGATGAGCGACGAAGAACTGGAAAGGACGCCTAAGCGGGGGGAATACGAACGCAGGGGTGCCAGGACCGCACGCTCGCCAAAGGAAAACAGCGACTCCCACCGGGCCTTGTCGAGCAGGGACCGCCCCCGTGACAGGGAGAGCGACAGGAGCCGGGACGAGGGGAGGGACCGCGAGCGAGACAGACATCACCGAAGCGGAAAGGAGAGGGAGAAGGATCGCCACGAGAGGGGCAGCGGGCGCCACCACAGGGACCACTCGTCGAGGGAGGGCGATAGGCTTCGCGACAGGAGCCACTACCACGAAAACGGGAGCAGGTCCCACAGGGGTCCTCGCCGAGATGAAGATAATGAAGAGGACAGGTCGGGAGAGGCCATGTCCCGCAGCGCGCACGAGCTTACAGTGGTGAAGAGAGGGCGGGATCAAGGTGATCGAGTAGCATGCCTGAACCGGACCACATCAGACCCCCAGCTCGACAAGCGAGTGAACAAGCGCGGAGAGGAAGACGAGCTAACCGACGACAACGACTTCTCGTCTGAGGAGGAGGTGGAGGAGGAGGGCCAAAAGGTGACCCGCATGCGGCGCTCGCAGTCGATCAACCGCGAAGCGCTGATCGAGCCCAAGCTGCTCGAGGGCTGGCTGGGCTGGCTGAGCGAGGGCATGTTCTTCAACCGGTGGAAGCGTGGCTACTTCCAGCTCGAGTACCCGTTCCTCAACCTCTACTCGGAGACCCCGCCCTCCAGCATCCGCGACAGGGTCCACTACAAGCCCAAGGGCAAGCTGTCCATGCGCGGCGGCAGCCTGGTCGACGCCAAGATGGTGGGCGACGCGAGGAACGCGGGCCAGGTGTCCAAGCGCTTCCGTATCCGCAGCGGCGAGAAGGAGTGGATCCTCGAGGCCGAGTCGCCCGCGCTCAAGGAAGCCTGGGTGAACGCCCTACGCACCCACATCGAGTACGCCAACCCGGCCAAGCGCGCCAACGGTGTTGGCTACGACTGCAAGGTAAGGACTCGTTTGTCTCTCTCCGTCGCCACCTTCTTGTGTGCGATTGAGCACATCGGTGATCTGACTGTCGCGTGATGGTGACGACTACGACGATGACGATGGACAGGCCAACGACACGGAGACGCCGATGCGTCTGAACATCACGCTCACGGACCTGAAGTTGACGAACATGAGCACCGGACAGGTCGAGTGGTCGAGGAGCATCCGGAAGCTCCACAAGATCCTCGAGTCCACCACTGCGGCCCACGTGCTCCTACTGGACTTCCACGAGTGGGGCGGCACGACGAAGCTGACCTTCACCAACGTGCCGGCCAAGACCATTCACGCCTGCCTCTCCAGCGTGCTCGCCACGCACGTCGAGTGGCGCGGCGCCTTCCCTGCGCAGGACTAGGCCAGAAGGGATAGAGAGACGGAGAGGGTGAGAGGGAGGGAGAGAGAGAGGGGGAGAGAGTGGGAGGCTAGTGGTTCGTTTTTTGTTTACCTTCAAGGGTCTGTCTCATAGAGGAGGCTGTGTGTATCACCATCAACTATCACAATACAGGAGAGCATGTTGCGTCTAATGTGTCGCGTGTGTGTCGGAAGACAAGATAGAACTGATGTGGGTTGCAGGATGATTGCAATCATATACACATGCACACAGTATCTGTTTTACAAGGAAGGGCGCTTCTTCATCTCCAGGAGGTTGATGCCCGAGTCCCGGTACCGCGTGTCGATGCGCTGCAGTGGCACCTGTAGTATGAAGGCCACACGTACACGGCCATTAGAGTGTTGTGTTGTGTAGTGGTCACCTTCTCCAGTGCATAGGTACCCGCTGGAAGGTGAAGTAGTCCTCGACAAGCGCCCAGAAGGCCCGCGAGGCGTCGGGGTTGTGTTCCTGGAAGGCGACGAGGACCTGGGTGTCTTCCGTGGCGATGGCATACATCGTGCGCAGCAGCTCCGGGACGCACGTATCAGTGTACACGCAGTCCGCTGCGATCAGGCAATCGAAGGTCCGGNAACGCCCTCCCAGTCGCTCTCG
>NW_004457545.1:99445-101054 GCF_000313135.1 Acanthamoeba castellanii str. Neff
GCGGTGATGGCGTCTTTGTTCTTCTCCACATTGATGAGCGTCAAGGGGATCACCCACTGGCAGTCTGTGGCGGTCACCGTAGCGCCCAGCGTAGCGGCCGCGATGCCCACCACGCCGCACCCGCTGCCAAACTCGATGGCCTTGGTGCCCCGGCCGAACGCACCCTCTTTGTGCTTCGTCTCCAGGTACGAGGTGAGCACCAAGCTCTGCATGTCGTGCCCACGGTCAGTGGGACATAACGGGAGCCGTCTCGACAACAGATGGGGAAGGTACCGCGTCCCACACGGTGAGGCCTAGACAGGCGGGAGAGTTGGCAATGCCTTGCTCGAGGTGCAAGGTGCGTCCATTGACATCGAGTGTGAATTCATCAAGAAATCGCTCCTTGTCCGTGCGATTTAGGCGCCTCCACTCTCCCTCCTCTGCCTTCTCGTTGGCCCACTTGGCATCCAGTTCCTCCCGCCGGGCCTCATAGTCGTCTTCCCATATCTTCTTCTCCTTGACGATTTCTGACCAGTCCGTCCCCTCCATTGTTCACGACAGCAACGATCTATATGTAGATCGGCGGGGCGAGCGGTCATCCAGTTAGCGGTGTCGAGAAATACTGACAACACTTCCTGTTTTTGCTAACAACGGGGGTGTAGCTCAGATGGTAGAGCGCTCGCTTAGCATGCGAGAGGTAAAGGGATCGATACCCTTCTCCTCCAATTCTTTTGCCTTGGCCTGTTTATAGTGCTGAGTTTCAACAAACCATAAACGAAGCCGTCCTAGCGCAGTCGGTAGCGCGAGACTCTGCCCCACGCGGGGAATCGGTTCACAGGGGCTCCTCTCATGTAGCTTTGCCAGGCAAGAAAGAACCAAGGATGGAAGAACACTCTTTAGGGTACTTCGATGAAGAGGTCGAGGATGATGATAACGGTGGAGATGGTGCCAAAAATGAGGCCGAAGACGAGCAGCAGGATCACTGGCCACGAGCGGGGATCCTTCCAGCTTCGCTCCGACAACTTGAGGTAGAACCAGCCCGGGAAGAGGTACGAGCAACACGTCGAAGCCGTACTCCCTGCGAACGCGAATGTGTGAGCCGATGGGCAAAGGGAAACACGTCAGAAACGAGGCAGCGTACCGGTCAAGCTGAAGACGATGGTGACGCCGGGGAGCGTGATGGAGAGTATGTAGGCGGGAACGATGAGCATGGCCGTGGCGATCATCGTGCGCAGTCGGTCCTTCCCGATGAAGTACTGCAGCCTGGAGGTGTTGGTGTAAATTGGAGCCACAGTCACTCCACGAATCAAGATCGTGCACCGAGTGTCATACGTACCAGGGGTGAGGCGCAATGTCCTTGTCGGGGAATATGATGTTGTCCTGATTGACGACCAGCACGCAGTGAGCGTGGGTGAAGAGAGGAAATAGTATGCTGGGGGGGATGCGTACGAGAGACACGCGGCTTGGGAAAAGGACGGTGGGAAAGGTGAGGATGATGGAGATGGCCACCAGCACCTTGATGATGTCGATGAAGATGTCGTCCTCGGGATAGCTCAGCAAAATGTTACCTGTGTCAATGCCATAGTCAGTACCATAGTGCGGAGAGCGCGCCCCACAGCGGCACCATCAA
>NW_004457545.1:101236-102307 GCF_000313135.1 Acanthamoeba castellanii str. Neff
CTCAAGGAAGCCTGGGTGAACGCCCTACGCACCCACATCGAGTACGCCAACCCGGCCAAGCGCGCCAACGGTGTTGGCTACGACTGCAAGGTAAGGACTCGTTTGTCTCTCTCCGTCGCCACCTTCTTGTGTGCGATTGAGCACATCGGTGATCTGACTGTCGCGTGATGGTGACGACTACGACGATGACGATGGACAGGCCAACGACACGGAGACGCCGATGCGTCTGAACATCACGCTCACGGACCTGAAGTTGACGAACATGAGCACCGGACAGGTCGAGTGGTCGAGGAGCATCCGGAAGCTCCACAAGATCCTCGAGTCCACCACTGCGGCCCACGTGCTCCTACTGGACTTCCACGAGTGGGGCGGCACGACGAAGCTGACCTTCACCAACGTGCCGGCCAAGACCATTCACGCCTGCCTCTCCAGCGTGCTCGCCACGCACGTCGAGTGGCGCGGCGCCTTCCCTGCGCAGGACTAGGCCAGAAGGGATAGAGAGACGGACAGAGAGAGAGAGAGGGAGAGAGAGAGGGCGGCTAGTGGTTCGTTTTTTGTTTACCTTCAAGGGTCTGTCTCATAGAGGAGGCTGTGTGTATCACCATCACAATACAGGAGAGCATGTTGCGTCTAATGTGTCGCGTGTGTCGGAAGACAAGATAGAACTGATGTGGGTTGGAGATTCCAATCATTTCCACATGCACACAGTATCCGTTTTACAAGGAAGGGCGCTTCTTCATCTCCAGGAGGTTGATGCCCGAGTCCCGGTACCGCGTGTCGATGCGCTGCAGTGGCACCTGTAGTATGAAGGCCACACGTACACGGCCATTAGAGTGTTGTGTTGTGTAGCGGTCACCTTCTCCAGTGCATAGGTACCCGCTGGAAGGTGAAGTAGTCCTCGACGAGCGCCCAGAAGGCCCGCGAGGCGTCGGGGGTTGTGTTCCCTGGAAGGCGACGAGGACCCTGGGTGTCTTCCGTGGCGATGGCGTACATCGTGCGCAGCAGCTCCGGGACGCACGTATCAGTGTACACGCAGTCCGCTGCGATCAGGCAATCGAAGGTCCCGGGCAA
>NW_004457542.1:0-755 GCF_000313135.1 Acanthamoeba castellanii str. Neff
AACACTACGCAACACGATACGACACACGTGGAGGAACGACACGACACGCGCGCGTGTGCGCGTGCGGTACAATTCATCAAAAGAAGCCGTCGACGTCGTCCACGAGGATGAGGAGGTAGTAGGTGTAGCTGTTGGGCGTCACACCGTTGTCCTCCATCTCCTCCAGCGTCCTCCTCACCGCCCTGCATTTTATTAATTCCATATTTAATATTTTAATATTTTAATATTAATAACAAAAAATAATCAATTATTATGAATAAATAAATAAATAAATAAATGGAGGAATAATGCAATGTACTCGGGAGCCTTTCGTCGGAGGTAGGAGATCATCTTGGCGTGGTAGTAGTCCCGGTTGATCTTCCTGCCCGACCGGGCCAGCTTGCGCGTCAGGTCGCTCCACATCAGCTCGATGTCCGACGCCTGCGCCGCCGAGATCAATCAATCATGTGTGCCGTGTCGTTGGTCGTGTCGTGTTGTGTTGCGTGTGTGCGTGTGTGTGGTCGTGTCGTGCTCCACGCGTGCGTGGAGGGTGATACCTGGAGCACATAGCCGCCGCACTTGAGGAAGGACAGGAAGGCCCTTTTCGAGGGCAGGAAGTGCGCCTTGCGCATATTGAGCGCCATCGCGAAGGCGCCCTCAAAGTTTCCTAGTATGTTAAATATATGAATATATTAGTATTAATTCTTAATAATAGATAAATAATTGTATGGACCGCGTACCGGCGTGCGAGTAGGACCGGATGAGTGAGTTGAAGG
>NW_004457542.1:783-1908 GCF_000313135.1 Acanthamoeba castellanii str. Neff
GTACGTCGTCGATGGAGGCGGCGATGGCCTCGAGCTGCTCGCCGTAGAGGCTGGAGAAGAGATAGGACCGACACAGGGAGCTGCACACGAACTGGCGGTACTTGCGCACCCGCTCCAGGTCGACTTCCACCGGCGTTGCGTGCACGTAGGCCAGCTCGGCCTGCTTCTGCGACTCACGGAACCTGCGCTCGCAAGTCAGTTCCACACACGCAACACGCAACACACACACGCACGATACACACCACCACACCACACACACACACAACGTACATGGCGCTGGGCAGGGACAAGAGGGTGACGCCCGTGCGGGCGACTACGGTGGCGGTCCGCTTGGCCTGGTGGTCGCAGCCCAACGCGGACTCGCCGAAGAACTGGCCCCGCCCCAAAGACCGAACCAGCCGCCTCTGCTCGCCCTGCACCCGTGAACCTTCAGTAAACCAGGCATGTCGCGTGTGTCGTGGTGTAGCATGTGTCGTGTCATGTCGTCACGTGCGTGTCGTCGTGTGTCGTGTGATGTGTGTCGTGTCGTGCCTCTTCCTGGTAGACGTCGAGAACTCCAGCGACGATGAGATAGAAGCACGACGTGACTTCGCCTTCTCTGTAGTGGAAAAAAATGTGAGCAGTCGGCCTAAAAGAACGAAAGGAAGAACGAAATGGGAGGAAAGGTGCACTGACTTGACGACGACGTCGCCCGGCTGGCGGGTCTCCTCGGTACACGCGGAGAAGAGGCGGGACACGCGCGCCGGGCTGAGGTTGCGGAAGTACCACACGTCGCAGAACATTCTGAACAGCAGGCTCGCGCGCGAGTAGCCCTCGGCGTACTTGGACACCGCCAACGCCACCTGAGCCACGCCCAGCAAATGTCAGCGCACTCCAAGTCGATACACGACACACACGACACACACGGCTCGCGGCACGACACACCACACACGGACCGTTTCTTCGGTTTGTGGGCGCTTGAGGTGGGTGACTTTGACGCGCAGCTTGTTGCCCTCCGAGGTCTCGGTCTCCACGTACTCGGGGATGCCCGAGCAGTGCACGATGTACAGCTTCTTCTTGATGCTCTCCGGCAGGTTATTCAAATCTGTACGTGTGCATGCGTGTGTGCGGTGGTGTGTGCGCGTG
>NW_004457542.1:1976-3316 GCF_000313135.1 Acanthamoeba castellanii str. Neff
CCGCACGCACGACACACACGCACCGCACACGATGAGTTATCGTCAAACCGGGGAGGCGGAGGAGTAAAGTGTGTGCGCGACCTGCAGGGACGGTGCGGCCGGGCGCGAGTGACGGTAGAAGGAGCCGGCGCTGGGTCCAGGCCTGCGCTGCGGAGGCATCGGCGCCGTCGGCCGCGGCCGTGGCCGCGACCTGGGCGCGCTTGCGCTTGCTGCCGCTGCGGAGGACCACCTTGGCCAGGGCCACGTAGGCGCTGGAGAGCGGGCGCGATGTGGGCGTGGGCCGGCAGCGGAAGCGGAAGCGGTCCACCCACAACATCTGCTGCTGCTGTGAGGTGGTGGCAGCCGACGGCGACTGCCGCGCACTGCTCGCGAGCGAACGTGACATGGAGACCGCACGGCCTGGGGCATCTGCAGCCCACAAATCAAATTGATAAAATATTATTATTGTTAATCTATGATTTAATCAACGACATTTGCGTAGAGAGAAGTAAAGAAGTCCAGTAAGAGGGTACCATTGTGGCAAGCGCTCAGGGCAGGCCGTGTCCACCCTCTTCGTAGCATCATCTTCACCCAGAACTGAAAATCGAAATAAATTGAAAATAAATTGATTTTCTTGTTTCTTGGGCCTGTCCAGGAAGACACCGCTTGACGAGCACACATCATTCCTTGGTGCTTGCCCTGGGGCTGCTGGCCCGCTTGCGGATGTGCTCATCAAACTTCTGCGACTCCTGCCCCAAGGACGTTGGGTTCACACCACACAGATCTGATCAGTCGTGGCTTCCACAACCAGGAAAGACGTCTGGCAACAGAAAAACAACCAACCTTGAGGCGTTCAGAGACGACGTGCATGACGTGGTAGCGGATATTCTGGTACTGAGCAAGCAACGACTCGAAGCGATCTACGCACACGCACGCGCACACGCACACGCACACGTACACGCACACGCACACAGAAACATCAGCACGTGGTCCAGGCAAACACGAGCGCTGCCTTACGGGCGCCGTACCTCGGTTGAGCTCCAGGAGCGTCGTGTCCTCGCAGGCGATGGCCGTTGCCGACCGCGGCAGGCCCTGGTGTGTCATTCATTACCTCAGATCAGCGCCTGCGTTGGCACTTCACCGTTTTCAAGGCGAGGCCGCGTACGGTGATGAGGGACATCTCGCCGAAGGAGTCGCCCACGCCCAGCCGCATGAACTCCACCGACGCATCATCGGCCGGCGCGTCTGTGTGGCCGGCTCAGGTGAGCTCTTTAAGGGAGCGCTCGACGCCAGCCGATACCTAAAGAGAGAGGCATCAGGGCGGGGCGTACCGGGGTTGGTCTTCTCGAGGCGGATGGAGC
>NW_004457542.1:4992-9677 GCF_000313135.1 Acanthamoeba castellanii str. Neff
GTCGTCCTGAAGACAAAATGTTATCATTGAAAATAAATAATACATAATAATACATAATTCATATAAACGTAATAAGTACGATAGTGAATAAGTACGATAAAGTGAATAAGACTGGAGCGCAGGGCGTACGATGTAAAGGTGGTGTTCCTCGGGGCCAAACACCGACTCCTGGAAGGACACTCTGACCTTTTCCAACTGATCCTTGGTACCGATCATGATCACTGCCAGAGAGCATCACGCCGCCAGTTCATCAGAATTTATCATGGGCGATGTTGTGTGCACACCAGGGTAACCACACTCACACATCATTGCACGCACCACCGCACACGCACGCATCACCACCGCACACGCACCAGAGCACACGCATATACTGCGGAACGCACCTCGAAGGTCAGGGTTCTGGAAGGCCTTCTTGATGAAGAAGTTGAAGTAGATGGGGAACTCGACTTCGCCAAAATTGACGGCGCCCATGAACAAGCGGGGAGGCAGCACGTAGATGTGCGGCACGGGCTGGCCCTGCACCACGGGAACCGCGCGTGGACAATGATGAGCACTCTTTACGTGTAACTACTCCAGCACACACGCACCACCGCACACGCACACGCACACGCACACGCACATGCAACGACGAAGTTAGGTACCTTGCTCATGTAGGTCTTGATGGTTTCGGGCGGGATGCCCACCTGCAGCAGACCAAAGGAACCGTTGTACAAGTACACGCCTGGGAGAGAAAGAGAGAGAAAGGTGAGCTTCAGCACGAGCGCTCGTCCAGGCGACGACTCCGAACCTTTCTCCTCCGAGTTGAAGAAGCGGCCGCTCAAGTAAGGCTTATCCTCGCCCAGTATTTGATAGCCCTACACCACCACGGCACACGACACACACACACGGCACACACACACCCCATCGCACGCACACGTCAGCACCAATTGCTGCGGGCGTGAGTAAAACTGAACACACCTGGCTCTGGTCGGACTTGCTGGCCAGGTACTGCAGCGCGCGGGCCAGGAGCTCCTGACCTCTGGCGGACTCGCCCTGGAGGCTGCGCAGGCCGGCGAAGAAGTCGTTGGTGACCTGCACGCACCGCCGCACCGTGGCGTAGAGCGTGGGCAGGGTCGTGACCGAGGCCAGCTCCACCACTTCGGCAAAGTCCTGCACCAGGCCGTCCATGTTCTTCTCACCGCCCGCCGCCGCGATGGCCAGCGAGGCCGGGTCGGCATGCCGCGCGAAGATGGCGGCGACGCGGTCGGTCACCCCCGCATCGTCGAGCACGAGTGATATCTTGGACGACAGGGCGAACACCTCGACGAACAGGTCGGCCAGCGGGCGCACCTTCTCTGCGGCGACGGCTCCCGCGGTCGTGGTCGTGGTTCCGCTCTGGTTGACGTCGAACGCGAGCTGGCGCAGGGAGCCGAGAAGCGCCGGCCAGTCCAGACCGCCGTGGTGCCGCGTCAAGAGCTGGCCCACCTCCTCCGCTGCACTGCTAACAATAAAAAATAGAAATAATTATTCAAAAATATATATAATAACTGCTTCAGCACTAAAAAAACCACACGTTCAAAATGTTAGGCAATATATCAACGGGTACCTTGCCAGGTGTGCCATTTTTGATGTATACCGGTGGTCTGTGTCGCCTGGAGTGAAGTGAAAGGAACACGTGACCCGCACTAAAAAAATGTGAAGGAAATCACATTTCTCGTTGGTTTTGTCTTTGCTTTGCAGGAGGGGTGGACCATTTGAAGAACTTTGCAGGGTGGTGCAGTACAAAGCTGATCACTGCTCTCTGGACTGCCCACAGCATAGCTGGAAGGCATGGTGCCAGGAGCCCAACAAGAAAAATAAGTCTAACCTTGAGGTGAGGCACAGGAGGCCTCACTACCAGAGATTAAGCTGATAAGAACAGATACTTCACATGATCTTAGCCACTTGGGCCGAGAAGATGTCTTCTTCCCAGCCACACTGCAAGTTTTATACCCTTCAGCCACGCTGCTGAGTGGTGTGCATGAAAAAGGCAGGCTTTGGCGCAGAAAAAAGTGTGGTACATTCATTTACTTGATCAAAGCTGCAGACATATCCACGCGGTTCCCTCACCCACACGCCAGGCTTCAGCATCAATCAGTAGCGGACATACGGCTCCTTATCGTTCACAACGCCGACGTGCTCATACGTTTCTGAGGTACAGGAGGGCAACACAACAAAAGAGTCAACGATCAATGGTTGAGGTTTGGGCAGGTGGGGGGGGTGACATACCCTCGGCCGGCGGTACCTTGGCCAGGAAGTAGGACACCAGCGTTTGCTTGGCCTGTAGCCCCGTAAAGGGAGGTCAGTCATGTGCCCTGGCGCGAGTAAGTGGTTCACCGGGTGGTGCGCCAGCGTGACGTACGGCGATGAAGATCACGAGGTAGGAGAGGAAGCGGACGGCCGTGGTGTACTGGAAGCACAGCGGGCTGTCGGTCCACTGGTCGAGGTCAAACCACCTGCGCGGTTCCACACACAAACACACACACCCGCGCGTTAGGCATCACAGCCTGTGTGACTGTTAGACCGGTACGTACTGGATGCAGGGCGTGTAGGCCTGGTCCTCGAAGATGGAGTAGAGCGGTACGGTGTAGGTGAACCAGGCGAGGCGGCCGAGCAGGCCGAGCAGGTTGAACAGGCCGACGAACGAGTTCTGCGCTCCGCCGCACCAATGTCGTTTAGTGCGCCAAACTCGAGTGAGTGTGGCGGTGTGGAGGAATGCGTACGACGATGAGGAAGTCCGGGTGGCGGGAAAGGCCGGCGTAGACACCGAACACGCCGGTGACACCCAGCTGGACGCCCCACTCCCAGGCCGGGGTGATGAAATAGGCCACGCTCGTCACCTAGAGCCGCCACCATGTCAGAGAAGAAACTCAACGATAGTAAGTGTTATCATTTTTCTGTATTATTAATCTTAAAAAGACATAAATAATCCTGCGTTGTACCGTTTGGAAGAAGGCGCACAGGATGAGAGACCACCGCACGAGGAAGGCCAGGCGCTGTGCGCGTGCAAGCGGTAAGCAACGTTGCATGAGTCGCAAGGGTGAGCCTCATGTTGTAAAATTAGGTCCGAACTAAATAAAAGAACGAAGACGTTAGGTGGGGGGGGCGTACTTGGCCCTTCCAGTGAAGGAGAAGGGCAACGATGAGGAGGATGCCCAGGCAGGCAGTACCCACAATGGGGATCATGCCCCGCCTGAAGTTCGTCACCATATCCCCAAAGTCAGAAGCCGCCTCGGAACTCATTTTGGAGGTGATACGAGTTCAGTAGTGTTGTCTGCGTAGTCTCTGTACGCTCAGAAAAGTGGTGCCCACCTTTTGTCTCGTGGTCCGGAGCGGGAAAGTGAGAGCATTATTTCGAGGTCCGGCTTCGCTGAACGCCAGCGAAAGCGTGACCGCAATGTTCAACAGAGCACTCGTGTTGCATTTCTCAACTGTGGGGAAATCGTCAGTCCTTGCCGCTGAGCTTGCGTTCGATCTTCTCGACTTCGTGCTTGCCGGTCTCCTTGGCGGAGTGCAGGGCGTCGGCGACTTGGTGCTCGACCCGCACGAACACCGAGTAGCCGTGCCACGCCGAAGACCCGGCGCCCACCGCCGCCAGCACGCCCGCCGGGTACAGCTTGCGCGTCCGCGCGAATCGGCTCCCCATCACGCCCGCCAGCGTCAGCGACGTGGCTGTGCGTGTGTGCGGTCGTGCGCGCGCGTGGTGTGTGTGTGTGTGTGTGTGTGTGCGTGCGTGCGTGTGTCATGCATGTTAGGAAAAGCCACGGAAGCGGGCGTATGCGTGTGGGCGGTACCGAGGGCGATGGTGCGGCCAGAGGCGCTGGTGGCCGGGTCCTGGATGAGGTAACCGCCCACCCCGAACAGGGTGCCGAAGCCCAGACCTGCCAGTAAGCTGGATGGTGGGCAGACGTGGGGCACGATATAGATGAGCGAATGAGAGCTCAAAAGATGAAAGAGATGCAAGTGGAATTGAATCGATGCATAGAGAACCAAACCTGGGAATGGATTTGGTGGCAGTGAATCCACGGATGCCCATGAGTGCCACCACGGCACCCACGCCAAACGTGGGCAGCGCCTCTGACACCGCTGCCGCTCTCCTCGAATCCGCCTTGTTCGACATCTTTGTTTTTTTTGCTCTTTTACGCAACAAATAAATCAATTGATGAATATTTATATATATTTGCCGTTATTATTAATAAATTAATAAATTAATGAATCAATAAATAATAGCCACTACCAGGTCTTCTCGTCGGAGAGAGGGAGGGTCATGAGGTGGAGCACGGCCTCGCGGGCCTGGAGGTCGCCGCGCAGGATGGCCGCCACGGCCTTGATGATGGGCAGGTCGAGCCCGTACTGTTCGGCCAGCTTGCACGCGGCCGGCGTCGTGGCCACGCCCTCGGCCACCTCCTCCATGGTCGCGAGGATGCTCTCGAGCGACTCGCCCGAGCCCAGGCGCTTGCCCACCGTGCGGTTGCGCGACAGGCTGCCGAAGCACGTCAGCATCAGATCGCCGATACCCGACAGCCCTGTTGTGTGTGTCGTGTGTGTGTGGTGTGTGTGTGTGTCGTGTGGTTAGAAGACTGTGGGCGCGTGTTGTTGGATTTGTGGGAGAGACTGACCGGAGACGGTGTCGGGGCGTGCGCCCATCTTGACGGCGAGCCGGGTCA
>NW_004457542.1:9866-13325 GCF_000313135.1 Acanthamoeba castellanii str. Neff
CCCTTGGACGAGGAGATGATCGGCGTGTCGGGCGCGATGAGCGGCGCCAGCCGCTGGAGGTACTCCCGGCTGGCCTGCACGGGTACGGCGTGCACGATGTAGCGCGCCTGCGGCACCACGTCCTCGGCCCGGGTCGACGCGCGCACGTTGGGCGGCAGCGTGAAGGCGGAGAGGTACTTGGGGTTGCGGTGCTGTTCGTTGATGGACTGGGCCACGGCCTCGTTGCGGGTGAGCAGCGTCACGGTGTGGTGGTTCTTGGAGAGAACGTAGGCCAGCGCGGTGGCGAACGAGCCGCCGCCGAACACGACGATGTCGGCCTGCTCCATGGCCTCCTTGCCGCCCTCCATCTTGAGTACGTGCCAGAAGGATGAGGGGTGGGGGTGATGCTGATGCGATCCGCGAGGATGATGGAGAGTATTGGGGTGGGGTGAGTGGTGATGAGGGATGTGGTGTTGGAGATGAGCGTCTGGAATTCGCTCAGGGTTGGCCGATGAAGATGAAGTCGACGAAGAGGGAGGTGCTGGAGACGCTGTTGGTCTTGAAGGGATGAATCGTGCGACAGGAGAAAAGATGAAGGCCGAGCTGTTCAGAGGCAAGAAGCGCAGGACCGCCGAAGAAGAAGACGTATTCTTTGGAGCGCGAGGGAACGTACAACGACCCAGCCCCACGACTCGCAAGCTGTTGGTGCCTGTAGCGCTTCGTCTCATGTGGCTTTATCTATTTTTCTTGATTTTCTTAATTTGCACAAACACACGCAAGAACAATAAAACCTGTGGACAGGGTTGAATAAGAGCAGGCCACACAGGAGGTTAATTGTGGATTGGGCAGCCTTGGGGCAGGCCTCCTCAAGTGACCAACACACTCCAACACCACCACTGGGTATGGATTCCATCAAATGCTTGGCATAAGGACTCTCAATTGCAGTGACATCATCAGCTGATGGGTTCATGAGTGCACTGATGAGCTCCAGCTGTGTGCAACCCAAGGCAGCACACAGAGAGTGAATGAGTTGGTGTGTGCATCCAATAGTTCTGGCGCACCTGGTGCATGGTGCTGTTGCCAGGCAGCAGGGGCTGACCTTTCAGCATCTCACCCAGCACAAGGCCCACTTGCCACATGTTGTGGCTACACTTTGCCCTATTATCAAGATATGTGTTTGGTGTGTGAGAGTGGGCATGGGACTAAGTGGCAAGCACCCTTGGTGTGGGTGGTAGAAAGTGCACATGGTGCTGCCAAGTAGGTGCTCTGGTGGAAAATACCACTTGCTGAGACAAAGTTGTTGTTGGAGTCTGGTGGGCTCTCACCAGAATGGACAGCATGCTCCCCAAAGCTAGACAGAGCAATAGTGCAGCTCTTGTTGATGATGCTGAAGGCACTTGGCTGACACCCCAACATCATGACCCTGGTAGACGTGCTTGGGCATGATGATGAGCAGCTTGATTCCTGTTGGGTCATCTGCTGCAGCATGGGTATGTCTGTCTGCTTTGTTTTTGTTTAAATTTCTCCCCTGCCCACTCATTTATGGGGGGTTTGGGACAGGAAGATGGCATGGAAGGAGTTGTGGGTGACCTGCATGCCTGTGTGCTGCTGGTGGTGTGAGGTGGCAAGAGATGCCTTGGTGTGGTGTGAGCTCTGCTGCTCATGATTCCCAACAGGTACTCTGACAAGTCAGAGACACACTGAAGAAGGAGAAGCTCATCAGAGAGCATGGTCACCAAACATGCACCACCCCACCCTGTTCCATCTGTTTCAATGAAGAAACAAAAGAAATTATGATGTAAATTGTTTTGTAAAATTAAAATAGAACCAAGAATGCAAAGCATGACACAGCAGCACACTTGTTGAGCCAATGTTGATCATACGTGTCTTGCACAACATGTGATCAAGGTTGTGAGTGTGGTGACCATTGTTGTCTCATCCCATGTCAGCATCCTCAGAAAATTGAATTCTGTAAAAACTTAAACTGGACATGCCATGACTTGCACTGGCAGTGAAGTAGACCATGCTACCAATCTTCAGCCTGTTTTCTGAATTCTTTCATCATTGCATTCACTTTCTCAGTATCTTATTTTGCTTGGTCATGTGTGACAATGCCACAGTGGTTGTTGTGGAGGTTAAAACCAGGTGTTCATAAAAAGGGGACAGGGTACCTTTTATATAAGGTATAAAATGAGAAGTCTGTACAGAAGAATCATGAAAATAGTCAACAGTTGGACATGAAAATAGGGCACATGTGAATGACCCTTGTTTTGCTGACCTTGCTGTAGCTGGGGGGCTAGTTTTTTCTCAACGTGAGTGGAAGATTCAGTGGTATCATGCTTGGGTTTGGAACTGTGGTTGCCTCTTGGCTTCAGCCTGCCACAATGCTATTTGAATCTGCTCAAATGGTCAGGCAATGGGTTGGAAGTTGTTGCTATCACCACGCTGGCGGAACAGGTGCGGCATGACGTGGCTCTCGATGCCGATGCCCGTATCGATGATCTCCACCCGCAGCATCTCCACCCGCTCCATCGCCTGCGGCTCTCGCCGGCGGCGAGGAGGAGGCCACCAGGTTGACGGTGGCCGCCGTCGCCTGCGGCCAACACCACTGCCTCGTGGTGGCCGGCTCAGGCGAGGTCTATGCGTTGGGCGACCAAGACTGCGACGACCACGACGATGACACCGACGCGTCTGTTGCGGGTTAAAAGTGTTTGCTTCATGCGCCCATGTTGGCGAAAGACCATCCAGCACCCACGAGGGTCACCCACGAGGGTCCCTCGTCCCCATCAAACATTCGATTTGTGTGTTTGTTTATTGGGGTGTCGCACAGCACTTTGGCACTCTCGGCAGAGTCCGATGGAGCGACGAGCGCACGGTCACCGCCCCACCCACACAATGAACACTTGCGCTTTATGACAGTCACTGTTCTTTCTGTTTTGTCAAAAGGAAAAAAAAGCACCACGTTGATGCGCCCGGGCAGTGGACCGTTGGGGAAGGATTTGTAGGTGAGCCTGCCCATGACGATCGCGTTGACACACCCCTCGATGTGGGTGGTGTGGGTCAGGGTGCGAAACGCAGCTAGCTCCTTGGCGCTTTTCGCTCTTGGCAGCTTAGGCAAGAGTTGAGACTTTATTCCAGATGGAAGGTATCACATCGACTTCTTCCACTTCTGGTTCTTCTTGCCGCAGAGGTGTCTCGGCAGGCAGCGAATGGCAAAGAGCGACCCGTTAGGATTATCGAAGCCGCCGAAGAAGCTCCTGAGCCCTGTCACGTCAATGCCCTCCGAGGCCAGAAATGCCACGTCGAGGTCGATCACCACATTAATCGCGCCAGTTCGCAGGGCTGCCACGATATCGGCATCGGGGATCGCCGCATTCACGGTAACGTCCAGGTTAGGCAACACAGAGGAATAGATGGTAGCGCTGCCTGTTGCAACATGTTAGCCACAGAACAAATGGAAGGATAGGAGCCGTTCTGAGA
>NW_004457542.1:14120-17311 GCF_000313135.1 Acanthamoeba castellanii str. Neff
GCTCCTGAGCTGAGTTCAGGTGCAAAGATCTCAGAGTAGCGACCATTGGCTTTAGTGATGGCGAGCGCAGAGTCAAAAGCATCCATCAGCGAAGTGTCCTATACATCAAGAATTAGGGTAAGCCATGCACCTATCTTATTGGAATATGGTTAGAAGCTGATAGCCTACCCTGCAATCTTCAACTCCAAAGGGCAAAGAAGAAGGCGAAGAAGAACAACAGGACGAGGAGCAAGCCCAGCAGCAAGGAGCCAAGAATAGGGCCAAAAGCAAGTAGCTCAGGAGTAGTCTCATGCTTGTGCTGCTGAACGTGATGTGTTGTTTTTGTTAAAAATATGACGCTTAAAAAGTTCTCGCTAAGTACTTTATCAGGAAGGTTGCTTCAATCACCTTCACTCATCCTGAATAGTGGTCGAATTCACTAGGGCCATGGAGGGTCATGGGAAGAGATCCTTAAGCTGCACCCATGCCACAAGTCACGTGACTTATGTAATAGCTAACAGATCACTGTAGATGGTGCACCCACACTGGACACTGGTGAAAACTATGCAAACTGGCTGCAGGCAAGTGCATCTGCGCGTGGGATGCGCAGCGGTGCAGTGTTGAATGCGCACGAAATGCACAGCTTCAAATTTGAATATAATAATATATTTTGAAAGGGTGCAGACAGAGCGGTGAGAGTGCAGGCCTGTGCAGTCCTTGCACACAGGAAGTGCATGGCGCTCAAGGTGGATGTGGCCATGCGCATGGGAAGTGCATGGCTGTAGTCACCACAGTCTAGGCGTTGCCATAGTCAACATTTGTTTGTGTTGGGAGGGATAGGTATGGTGATGAACAAGTGGATTGTGAGGTTTGGTTCACTCATCAAGGCCAGCAGCACAAACAAACCAAATGCTATGTTTGTGTGACTCAGGAAGTGCATCTCTCTTTGTTTTTGCTTCTCTTGGGCTCATCCACTCCTTTCCAGGCGCAAAAGTGAAGCTTGTCCAGGAACAGCAGCTCAACAAGGAGAATGACAATGTGGAGAACAACAACAAGGAGAACAACAACAAGGAGAATGACAATGAGGGCCACAGCTTGTGTGAAGCAGGCTTTGCAATCATGGATGAGGTCAATGACCAGGCCAAGGGTGGCCACCCTTGCCTCTATCAACATCAGGAGGTACCACAATGATGACCCATGGGCTTTAGTGGACCTGATGGGCCAGGCGACAGAGGAAGAGCTCAATGAACATGAGCTCTTCCTCTGAGCTTCTTCTGTTTTCCTTACACTCGCCTTGCATGGGACCCACAGGCAGCCCAGCATATGCCTGGTGCCAAATGACAGTGTCCTTTTGATGTGTCTTGGTAATTGAAAAATTGAGCTTCTTCTGTTTATAGCTTTCAACAAGATAACTTTGCACAAGTCAGCTCACTACTATGGCCACTTCCTTTGATTGGGTGATGGGATTGCCTTGAGTGTCCCTGAAGAGTGTCCAAAGGTATGATGAGCTACTATGTTTGTGACACAATGATTAACTCTCTCTCTCTCTCTCTATTTGCTACAGCTTCCATTTATCTTCAACAATATGAGACACATGATCCTGGATGACAAGACACAGCACATCATGATAGGAAAGGTGTCTCAATTCTTATTAATCACATGTGCAAGGACAGCAGTGAATGACCAGTGGTGAACAACCAGTGGCAAACAACCAGCAGGTCAGTGGCCAACACCATGCCTCTGTTTATCATGTCCACAGTGCAGAGTCATGTGGGGAATGTGTTGTGACAGGGAGGTGGAATGGAAGTGTGATTGGTTGCCCTGAAGTGCAGAAGATGCAGGTTCACCATGAACACATATCCACTGCAACTGCGTGGAATCTCATCAAACACAAGTATGCACACCTGGTGACATGTGCTGATGTTGATGGAGACCCTGAGCAAGTAGATTCCCATATTGATCCCCAAAGGACTTGTCAATACTCCTTGAATCAACATCATTGCCCAATTCCTCATCAGTGCCCAGTTTCCCTCACCCACAGATTGTTCCTTATAGGGTCATGACATTGCCCACATCAAGAACACAGTGTGCTTGTCTTCCCCTCCCCCTCCCTTTCAGCCCTCCATCAATATTCATGAGTGAATTCAGCACAACTGGTTCAATGATAAGGAGGTGATACACAGCAGCCACCACACCCCACCTCCAACACCTCCATGTCCAATCACCCAGTAACTACAATGGAACACAAACATGGGGATGGTGTGTGTGAGCATGTTGCCTATTGGGAATTAAGGGATTGGAGGCTTACCCAGGTGACCTGTTTTGTTTGTTTTTGATAAATAAGTTGAATAATTGGCAAGAACCAACTGGTGCCAAGTTTACCCACAGTGCCAAGCCACACAACCACTGGCCAGCTGACAAGATGTAGCCTACTTGCTAACCACTGTGCAATCACAAACCAAGTGCAATTTCAGATTCAGGTTGGGATCTGGGCTGCACTCCTGTCCCACTGTGACAGGGCTGCCCAGCTCCAGGCACAACACTCATGCTCATGATTGAGTAATTCTTGCTATTGTGGTTGTCACAGTTCATGTAAATTCTTTCTATTCTAACAATAAATTGCACAAGGAGGTCCCCACCCACCAACCACTGAGGAGAATGGACCAGCACCAGGCCTGGCCAGACCTCTAGTGGATAATTGGGAGAAAAGATGAGTACTGCTGGATGTGACTGGGGACAGTAACAAATCTACATGTCAGGCCAGTTGGCACTGGGGGAAATGAAGGCAGACAGGTGTCACTAATTCACTGGGGCGCCTGTATACAGAAATGTATCACCATGTTGACTGACCAAGGCTGGGCTCAACACACTCAGTTGGGTTCTTTGTTGGTAGGTCAGACAATTCTCTTTTGTAGTGATAAATTAGCCAACAATTAAAAAACAAAAATGGGACCAAAATGTGTACAACGATAGTGGAGGGATGTGTCTCACTTGTTGAAGGACTTGACGCCCTTCTCCAGAAGCAGCTTGATCCTAATTGATTGAGAAAGAACAGAAAATGATTGGTTCGTGCGCAGGTTAGAAGAACGCTCGAGCTAACATATAGAAGAACGTGGGCTGTAAGTACTTGGCAAGCACGAGTGGCTGATCGACGTCAAAATTGACGGCCCACTTGGGCAGGTAGCCGCAGGGGTCGCATTCGCAGATGTAAG
>NW_004457542.1:17333-18469 GCF_000313135.1 Acanthamoeba castellanii str. Neff
CGGTGTGCATAAGTGGTGGTGAGCGCTCGAAGGTTTGTGTGGCATGATCGTATGAAGTGGGAAAAAGAAGGTAAAAAAAACCTCGAAGTCGGTTGATGTCGGACGAAGCGGTGGCCTTGCGGTGGATGGTGACGCCGTCCTGCGTCTTGGCCAGCTGCGTGCGTGTGATCACACAATACCGCACAAAAAGAAAGTGGTGGTTGGCCAAAAAGCGTAAAAAATAAACCACGGCGCGCGTGGTACCTGCCAGCCATCTTCGGGCCGTCCCTGGACGGTCTCCACGAACTCGGCAACCATGGCACGGCCCACGTCCAGGTAGTTCTCCGCGCTCACCTGGTCCAACGCCCTCATCGGTCCCGCCTTGCGCTTCTCACCCTCTGATGTGCAGAGATTTCGGAATGCCATCAAATGAGATGAATTGTGTGCATTTAAATTAAAGACAAAAGACAAAAGACAAAGACGCGTACCGGGGGTGCCCGCCGGGCTCTTGGCAGCTGCATCAGCCTTGGATCCAAAGAGGGAGTTCCACATGTCAGCAGTCTAATCAGTTCGGCCACGCAATAAAGAACGAAAAGGCCAAAACGAACTGGAAAAATAAATAAATAATTTTCCTTGTCTGTTTCTTTCGCGTAGCAACCACCGGAGTTGAGCGCCTACAAAAACTCACCGACATCCAAATATTTCGGTGTAGCCCGCCTTTTTTCGGGCGACATTGTTCACATTTTTAAGAAGAAACGCGAGTTTGAAATGGCCATCGACTTTCTTCCCCACAGGCGCAAAATTGCCGCGAGCCGCAGGTAACAAAGCCCGGGACGATCGACACGCGAGGTGTCTCTGGTTGCACTCTCCAACGGCCCATCTCAACCCAGCTGTCTGCGTGTAACCTCTCCCCTTTCTTCCTTCTGTCTGCCTCTTTCATCATTCGAGGAGGCCGAAATCTGATACCAAGATTCCAAATCGATTTTTTTTTTCAATATAGAATTGAGATCGAGTGAGAATGGAGCGATTCTTCAACGGATTCGGCTCCTCCTCTCAGAAGCAGGCCACCATCAAGGAGGCCACAACACCAAGGAAGGAGGATGTGGCCAAAATCAACGTCGAAGACGATGAGGATTTTACACGCAAGGGGAAGGACG
>NW_004457542.1:22962-24306 GCF_000313135.1 Acanthamoeba castellanii str. Neff
ATCGTGATGGTGTCCTCGGCCATCCAGCGGTACACCGACCTTCTCTCCCCTTGGCCACCGCATCATCGCGCCTGACCGTCTGGTCACTGCAACACGACAACTCACCCACGCACTCGCGGCCCACGACACACACACACACACACACACAGGGACGGCTTCCGCCTGAAGACGCTGCTCGAAGAGAGGCTGGCTGCGCGCGATCCCATCACCATCATGCAGGCCACCCCGGCTTCGTGGCGCATGCTGTGGTACGTGGCCGCCCGCCCGCCCGCACTCCTCGCGGTGTTCGTTGATCGTCGACTACTGGCCGACTCACTTGACGGCCCACAGTGCGGCGGGCTGGCAGGGCGATGCGGAGCACCTGCGGATCTGGTGCGGCGGCGAGGCCATGACGTGCGACCTCGCGCGGCAGCTCCTGCCGCGTTGCGCCGCCCTGTGGAACATGTACGGCCCCACGGAGACCACCGTGTGGGCCTCCGCCCTCCGCGTCACTCTCGAACACACCCAGGGCTCCTCCATCCCCGTAGGTAAGTCTTCATCCACTGCGTGTGCGGTGCATGCGTGTGCGGTGCGTGCGTGTGCGGTGCGTGCGGTGCGTGCGGTGCGTGCGGCACAAGACAGGACTGATGTGGGTGTTGACAATGTGTTGTTAGGCGGTAAGGAGCACAACAGCCAGTTCTTCCTCTTGGACGCCTACCGACAACTGGTGCCTGCGGGTGTGCTGGGCGAATTGTACATAGCCGGCGATGGTACGCAGCACACCCTAGCCTCGATCGTCGTCGTCGTCTTCTTCTGCTGATTGATCATCCTACGTCTGATGTGCGCCAGGGGTGGGTTCGTACGTCGACCCCGAGATGACGGAACGGTCATTTGTAGATAATCCATTCAAGCTCAAATATTTGCCGCACTCGAGCGACAAGATGTTCCGAGTCGGCGACGTGCTGCGCTACAAGGACGGCGACGACAACACGCTCGGTACACCACTCGCTCCTCAAGAGTGTGCGTGGAATGTACCCGCCGCGATTGTGTGTGGAATGCTGACGCGTGGTCATTGGCATGCGAAGAATTTTTGGGGCGGGTCGACCACCAGGTCAAGATCCGGGGCTATAGGATCGAGCTCGAGGAGATCATGAACTGCGTCTACCAGCACCGCAGCGTCAAGGAGTGCCTCGTGGTGGCCAGGGAGCCGGACTACGCCGGCGGCGAGAAGTACCTGGTGGCCTACATCATCATGGAGAGCAGCGTAGTCGGCGATGACGTCAGCAGCGCCGGTGGTGGTGACGTCAGCAGCAACCACCACGAGGCCAAGGCGCGGATGGTGCAGGAGCTGCGGCTGCTGCTCGA
>NW_004457538.1:0-6213 GCF_000313135.1 Acanthamoeba castellanii str. Neff
ATTATAACTATTATAATTATTTAAAATTCGTCTCATTAAAAACGATATTTCTTATATTTCTTGTTTTTTTACAGGTCGCCGCTTTGATGTGTCGCTGGTGATCGAGAACGAGGGCTTCTCGGCTCCGCTCCACCAGGTCACCGTCTACCTGGTCCTCACCGCCGAGTCGTACGCACCCCACCCATTGCGCCTCAATCTGCATTCAACAAAGGTTGCCTCAAGTTGAACTGAGGTCTGCGTTTGTGTGCACAGGACTGTGTGGACCAAGCTCCCGGTCGACCCGCGCTTCTGGCACCCCGAGCAGTCGCCCTTCACCCTCAAGTACTCCCTCGGCATCGGACCCAACGTGCCCGCAGGTACGCCAAACACGACACACCGCACACGCACCGCACACGCTCACCGTATGGGTGCATGACGAGTCAGGCAACTACTCGCTGGGCTTGCTGTTCGCGGACGCGCTCATGGCCTCGTCGCCGTCGGCCGAGCCGCTGCCCTACTATGCCATCCAGCTGGCCAACGAGGGCACCTGGAACGCCGACACCGGCATCAACGACCTGGGCGTCACAGTCCAGGTGGCCACGTCCGCCCCCGACACTGGCGCCTACGCGGGCGATCTGTGGGTTGGCGCCCGCCCGAGCTCGCTCGACAGCGCCGGCGGCACCACCCTGCCCTCCGTCGCCGGCGCCCTGCTCCTGCTCGTTCTCCTCCCTTTTCTTCTTTTCTAATCGAAAGGTGCCAAAGAACAACCAACTCGCCTACAGAAATCCTTTCAGTCGCGCACTGCCCACATCTCCCTCTCTTGCACAAAGAGCTGCACAAGGAGCTTGAAGCGGTTGAGTTCTTGGATCTCATGGTCCAGGCGGCCCTGCACCAACGCCAGGAGATTGCCCAGAGACTCCTGGTGACGATATGTAGCTTCTGCACACCATCCAAAGAGGACCAGCTTTTCCATGAGCTTTTGTGGTGGTGGTGGGGGACGACGGGCAATGTTTACCAGGCAGGCCTCCGTGGTGAGCGTAGGACTGAGTCAGCAGCTGGGGCTGAGGAAGAGGAGCCAATGCATGGGAGCCTAGTAAAAGGGAGGGGGGAGTAGGAGCTGAGTGACAGCTGCTCTCAGCTGAGTGAAGACTGAAAAGTGTAGTCCCGGGCGTACCCAAACCATGACTTGCGTGCTGCGGGACAGGTTGGCCCTGAGCGACAAGTTGGACCAAGGGAGCTGAAGACGAGCGCACGTTTAACCCGCCAGACGGCTGCGCTGGTCCTAGCGGTTGCTGGGCAGCATCAGATTCGGCCTGAGGGTTAGGCCGGTTTCGCTTCACCGGCGGCTCTTCTTGCCACGCGACTTGCTCCTCTTCCTCCTTCCCCTGCTGCGGCTGCAGAACAACTGTTTCGCGAGGCCTCTGCGGGCGGGAGCACATAACAACAAGAACAGCGAGAGGCGTTCAGCCAAGCGAACGTAACAGGCTGCCAGTGTATGCAGAGTGCCATGTGAGGTACCTTGGCGCGGTCCTCGGAGGTAGGACACTCTTTTCTGATGTGCATGAGCAGGTGGTTCGCCATGGCCTGCGAGGTAGTGCCATTGAGAAGCTCGTTGCAGCATGGGACGATCTCTCCTCCATCACATCTGTAGCCACAATAATTATTCTTGTTGGGCTCCCTCCGCTTGTAGAAGTGGCCGCCCTGGTGCTCATACTCGTGCAGGTCGCTGGGTGCTATGTACGTGCCACGGGATATGAGGGCCAAGGTGAGCAAGAGCTCTTTAGATTGGGGGGGGGCTCATGCGAAAACTTACCATGATGGGGAACACCGCTAATATTTTCACTAGTTGTATCAATGACGTTTCTGGGAGCGTCGTCCTGGCCGCCTCCTTGAAAACACTAGAAAGAAGTTAGCTGCAGTTCATGTGTCAATTAATTGGAAATGGTCGCGAAGCGTACATCTTCCTGATAATCCGCATTCAACGGCTCATAAGTTATTTGCTGAACCCCCACTTGAACACTTGGCTGGATTACAGACAAATAACTCTGTTGATAGGAGTTGCAAAGATTGTTAATCTCACATTATGTGGTAGGTTGAAGGACAACGTACCAGAGGAGATTCGCTCCATTGGGAAGGTACACCAAGCGATCCTATCAAGTGATTCACGGAAGAATTCTGCAAGATCGGAGTTGCAAAGATCGTTAATCTCACAGAATGCTGCACGTGAGAGGACCACGTACCACAGGATATTCGCTAAATGGTACATGTACATCAGGCGATCCTGTAAATGAATAAGAACCTGCCTGACCTACAAGATTCCATTCATTTCTCTCTCCCTTGCCTTGATGCTGGAAAGAAAGCAAATCATCAGCAAAAGAATGAAGCACTTTCCCATTCTATTTTTGCAGTTGTACATACCCTAGAGTCGCCGTTTGATTGATCCATTCAAATGCAGAGGGTTGGTGTTGTGGTTGCTGGTGTGCAGTTTGCTTTGGTTGATGTGATAGCAGGTACGGTGGCGCAGTGCGCTTTTCTGCCTCCTCCCCTGTCATAGACTTCACTGGAAACCCACCAAGACAACCAGAGAAAATCACACCCAAGGAAAAAGTAAAATATGTTGGCCACACACCAACCAGCTGAGGTCTGCCTAATGGGGCTCATTCCAGACATTGAGCAGGAGTGCTGGGTGGCACATCAACATCATCTGCCTTCACATCTGCCTCATGTGCCTGGGTCTTCCACTGCACCAGGAGCAGACAACATGCTGGCCATCTGGACACTGTGGTAGGAGCTGAAGTAGGAGCTGAAGAGCCTGGGCATGGCATAGCATTGCACCACCTCTGACCCCTTGCCCTGATTGTCCAGCATGACAAACAACCTGTTGAAGGTGTTGAGCCACTGGGTGATGTGTAGTTGCCTGGAGTGAACTTGACCACCATGGCATTGATGACCTTGGTGTGTGCATTAAATTCAACAATGCACAGGGCGCCACATGTGTGTGGACCCATGATGCAGTCATCAAGGAGGCTCTTGAGTGAAATTCGCAGCCTTCTGGGGTGGTGCACAACACACAACACAAGGGCATGTTAAGTTCAAGTGTCACTGTGGCCACTTGTGCAGAATTTGTTGTCAAACAGGGGGATGGCCATGGGCAGAACTCCCCTGCAGCAAAGCAATGATCAATGACTGTGTGGATGCACATGTGACAATGATGTGGATGATGGGTTATGAAATTGCCAAGAGGTCCAGCTGACTCTGAGGCCAGCTTGGTGAACCACCATAGATTGAAGAGAGGGGCCACATGCATGCGTCCTGGTGGTTGCCACCACACAACCTGAGGCACGCAACACAACACACAAAAGGTGTGAGCTAATACAGAGAAAAAAATGGTCGGACCTTGAGGGGCATGACACGCAGGCAACAGCTTTCTTGCAACGGCCTTCAGGCCTGGTTCATGCCATCAGTCTAGCCAAAATGGAAAGGCCCCAGACCACGCACCTCAGTGGCCACTTCCAAGGCCTCGGTTTCATCAAGCTGAGGTTGTGCATCGTCTTCAACATCGCCCCATCGTCTTCTTCATCGCCTTCGTCATGCCTTCATCACGCACCCAAGAAGACAGGGAAATGTAATTCTCAAGTTTTGCTTTTCACAGATACTTTGGAGCGTCGAGTTCATTGAAGAACAGGACCTTGTTGGAGTGCAGCTCGGAGAAGAACGGTCATCTCGCCCTGAACTCAAGCATATTGCTCTTTTCAAGCTTCTGCTGTACTTCACGGCCACGTCAAATTCCTTCCACTTGCCGCCCGACCCCCTTGACGATCCGAATGTTGATATGTTGTGTGCAGCAAGGGCAGCCATGGAGAGGGGGCTTGAGTGGTGTCAATGATGACCATTTTATTTTTGCGTCAGGCTAGGCCACTTTCTTCCTTAAAAGGGAAGTCATGACCTTCTGTGTCCCCTGCTCTGCAAAATCCTTCAAGTTGTCCATGTCGGTGGGCACGAAGACCACCTGAAGCGCGCAGCCATCGCTGAATTTCCACAACGGCTGCTCTAGGTCGCTTTCTTGGAAGGCGTGTCCGTAGTCGTCGGTCATTCGCGGCTGCCGCAGCTTTCGGTCAAGGTGGCGCCGCACTTCACGGAGGGGGGTGTTCTTGTCCAGTAGCACCCGGCGGCGGTCGTGGGTTGTATAGCCCTAGGAAGTCATTAAGAGTGGACGCCATGCTCGCACTTGGCTTCCTCCTCACCGGCCTTACCTATGTTGGAGGTCTTACGGGCGGGGAAGCCTCGGAGGAGTGAGGACGCCAACTCCATTGCCAAAAAAAAACCCACCGGTGCCAGCCCCCGCTTTCCTCTGTTACAATGCAATGGGTTTTTTATTTGAAACAAACAATCAGCCAAGGATGCGCTTGAAGAGGGAGGTCTGGTGGGTGTCGATCGAGTGGAACGCGGCCATGACCGGGAACACCAGCGAGTGCAGCCGCCCCTTCTTCTTCGCCTCGCCACGCATCTCGCGCCGCCACGCCTCATCCTCGCTCTCGCCCTCGGCCATCGCCGCAGCACTCCGCTCGAACGCCCAGCGGGTCTTCCACCGCACCAGGGCCAGCGGGAGCCGGCACTCGACGACGCGCTGGCCGTGGGCGTCGACGCCGCGGTAGTAGCTGAAGAGTCTGGGTACGGCGTAGCGTCGCACCATCGCTGACTCCTCGCCCCGATCGTCCAATACGACGAACGATGTGTAGAAGGCGTTGAGCCACCGGGTCAGGGGCGACGCGTAGTCGCCTGGGGCGAACTCGACCACCTTGGCCAGCGTGGCGTTGGTACGGGCGCCGACCAGCGAGACGACCTGGCCTCGTGCGCCGCGCTCGAGGGCCGCCTTGATGACTGCGGCGCTGTCGCTGGCCTTGGCGGCCTTGGCGTCGTGGGTCCACACGCGTGTGGCCTTGGCCACGGTGGCGCCCTGCGGGTTGTGGAATTTGATGCACGCGCCGAGGTCGTCGACGCCGTGCTGGTCGAGCCGGCCCAGGTACTCGCCCGTGGCGGCCTCCTGGAGGTCCCACGTGAGCCGGGCCTGTCGCTGGCCCCGCTGGGGCTGGAGCAGGGAATCGACCGTGAGCGACACGGCCTCCTGGGCGATGAAGCGCCGCGGGAACACCGGGAGGCCGTCGGGACCCTGCTTGAGGCCCGCGCGGGCCGGAGACTCAAAGGGCGAGCCCGCGGCGCCGCCCGGGTAGGCGCCGCGGGTCATCGCGTCGGCGAACATGCGAAGCGCCGTGCCGAACAGGGACCCGGTGAAGAACGGGATATCGGGTCCACCGCCGCCGCCGTTGGCCCCACCACGCGCACCTGCCAGAGGCACACGGGCGACGTTGAGGGAGAGCGAGAGCGAGTGGGGCTGGTGGTGAGGGTGGTACCTGGGGCGTGGGTGCCTCTGTACTTGTAGACGGTGCCGAAGGGCGTAGAATGCACTTCCCACGCGCCGCCGGCCTTTCGCATCCGCTCGGCCTCCTGTGTTGATGCGACACCGCACGCAGGTTAGGCTCAAGTCTTGTCACTGTGGCCGTCGGAGAGAAGTAAGAGGCCAGAAAGAAGAAGAAGATGATGATGATGCAGAGTTGAAGTCCGCCGACGACGAATGCCGTGGGTTTCCGGCGGAGGGGTTTATTGGTTGGTGCGATCCGATGTGGCCGCACTCCCCAGTTCGTCCCCCTCCGCCGGAAGTGCTGTTGTTGGTTGTGAAGAAGATGACGGTAAGTAGATGGCGGTGGTGCGAGTTCAGAAGAAGATGATGGTGTCGGACTCGTAGAATCCCTTCCACCGCTTCCTGATCTCCTCCTTCTTCTTCTGCCACCGTCGCTCCTTCCGCTTGGCGTCCTCGGCCGCCTTGTGCTCCCTGCTCTCGCGTCCGTTCTTATTGGCCTTCTCCGCGCCCGCATCGCCCGGGCCGGCCTTCTTCGCATTCCTCCGCCCCCACTTGCCCCATTGGTAGTCCTTCTTCGCGCGACTCGTCCTTCGCCGCGTGGACGAAGCCCCTTCGCTCTTTGCCTGCGTCTGCTGCTGCTGCTGCTGCGCCTGGGGTTCTTCGCTTCGCTCTTCCTTCTTCCTTGCCTTCTTTCTTGTCGCGCTGTCTTCGCCGCTTTCGCTCTTTCCGCTCCGCGCTTCGTTCTTCCGTTCGCTCTTTTCTTTTCGTTCTTTCTGTCTGCCCCCCCCGCCACCGCCAGGGTTCGGCGCTGGCGC